>NW_028147553.1:163559-199506 GCF_008360975.1 Lichenostomus cassidix
GTATATATACACACATTTTTATATATATACACATATAGATATTGATACATAATTATACACACCATATATATATATATATAGACACCCATATATATGCATACCCACATATATACTCACAGATATGTATATATATACACCTATAGATACACAGACATATTTATACACAGCATATATATACAGACACAGACATATAGATGCATACACACATATATATTCACATATCTGTGTATAGATATACATATAGATACAGACACATCTTTATACACACCATATATATACACACACCCACTCCTATATATGCACAGACATATATATACACACATATGTATATATATACACCTATAGATACACTCACATAAATATACACACACCATATATATATGCACAGACACACACAGACATATATATGCAGAGACACATATATATATACATATATGTGTATATATATATATACAGATACACCCATATATTTATACACACCA
Source organism: Lichenostomus cassidix (assembly GCF_008360975.1). NCBI lineage: Eukaryota > Metazoa > Chordata > Aves > Passeriformes > Meliphagidae > Lichenostomus > Lichenostomus cassidix. Next base: position 164,042 of record NW_028147553.1, read on the forward strand.
TATATATATACACACACCTACTCATATATATGCATCCACAGAGATATATACACAGAAATGTATATATATAGACATACACATACACACACACACATATGTATATACACCATATATATATACACACATACACACATATATATCCAGACATACATATATATACAGAGATATGTATATATATACTCATACAGATACACACAAATATTTATACACACCATATATATATACACACACACGTATATATACACATTCACATATATATACACACATATGTATATATATATATACATATAGATATTGACACATATTTATACACACCATATATATGTATACACACCCATATATATGCATACCCACATATATACTCACAGATATGTATACACACCCATATATATGCATACCCACATATATACTCACAGATATGTATATATATACACCTATAGATACACACACATATTTATACACACTATATATATACAGACACAGACATATAGATGCATACACACATATATATTTACACATCTGTATATAGATATACATGTAGATACAGACACATATTTATACACACCCTATATATACACACCCACTCATAGATATGCAGAGACATATATATATACACAGATAGGTATATATATACTCATATAGATACACACACATAAATATACACACCATATATATATACACAGACACACACAGACATATATATGCACAGACACATATATATACATATATGTATATACATATATACAGATACACCCATATATTTATACACACCATATATATATACACACACCTACTCATATATATGGATCCACAGAGATATATACACAGAAATGTATATATATAGATATACACATACACACACAGACACATATTTATATACACCATATGTATATACACACACACTCACATACATATGCAGACACACATATATATACAGACATATGTATATATATACTCATACAGATACACACAAATATTTATACACACCATATATATATACACACACGTATATATATCCACTGACACATATATATACACACATATGTATATATATACACATACAGATACACAGACATACTTATATACACCACATATATATATACACAGACATATATATACAGACATATATATGCAGTCATATGTATATAAACACTCCTATGTATATATGCACACACATATATGTATAGACATACATGTATATACACAGAGACACATACATATACACACACATATACACACATGTATATCCACACACATATGTATATACATGCACATATGTATGTATACACACACATATGTATATATACACACATGTGTATATATACCCACACATACATATACAGACATATATATATACACACACATATATATACAGATGTATATAGACACATATATATATACAGATGTATATAGATAGATATATATATAGAGATGTATATAGACACATATATATACACCCCCATATGTATATAAATAGAAACATATTTATACAAAGACATATATATAGACATATATACATTCCCTCATATGCATATATATATACAGACACACATATATATACACACACATATATATACACACATGTATTTATATACACATATATATATACACACAGTCACATAGATATACCCACACTCATATATATACACACACATATATGTACGCGCAGATATATACACACCATATATATATACACACACTTATATATATAGTCACACACAGATATGTACACACGTATGTATATATACACCCATATGTGTGTATATACACATATGTATATATACAGACATATTGTGTATACACACATATATATACACACATGTATGTATATACATATGTAAATATACCCACACGTATCTATACATCGACATATATATACCCACACACATAAATATACACAGAGACATGTATATATACACACACACGTGTATATATTCACACACACATATATATATACATATATATGTATATATATACATACATATGTATGTATAGACACAGAAATATATACACACACATGTATATACAGACATATGTATATATACACTTATGTATATATAAAGAGACAGATATATACCCACACCCATATATATATACACACAGACATGTATATATACACACAGACATATATACACACACAGACATACATATACAGACACCTACATATATATACACATACACCTATATACACACACATATATGTACACATATATATATACCCACACATATGTATATACATACAGATATGTATATATACACATATATGTATATATATAGAGACAGAGATATACACAGATATACATATACACACACTCACAGACACACATACATATACCCCGCGTTTGATTTGCGGGGCACTTTCCGCGTCGAGGCGCCGAATCGGTAGCCGAGGGAGGAGATGAGCATGGGGGACACAGTGGCAAGGTGTTCAGAGAGCATGTGCAAAGGGGAGGCCCAAGCCACGCCATTTGGAGAAGGTGAGCCAGGTAGGCAGCAGGCTTGAGGGAGTGGTGTGTAGCAAGTGGCAAGGAGGGAGAGGCTGTAAGGTGGTGGCTGAGCAGCAGGAGCGGCTCTTTGTTGCGTTTGATCCGCTTTTCTAAAATGAGTCCCGTGCCCTAATAGGCAATGCGTGAGAACCAAGCGCACGGAGTCAGACATGAGAGGCATCCGGGCCCGAAGACGGCACCGGTAGGGAGAGGACCAGACGGGCAAAGCGGTGGGAGATTGATTTTCCATGGGAGAGAGGTGTCCAGCTGTCAGTTAGCCATGGTGTTAGTTGCTGGAGGCCAGATGCAGGTGTTTGAGATGATTGTTAAATTTCGTTTGTCTTTCAGAGTGGTACCGTGAAGCGGTTGGTTGCAGGGAAGTAATGATGGCAGGAAGTGGCACGTGGAAGAAATGTTGAGGGAGTAAAGGTGCGAATGGAAAGGTGAAGGATGTGAGAGGTGAGGTTTTGTTGTTGTGAGCGTGAGGGGTGAAAGGTCAAAGTGTCTTAGGAAGGGATCGGTGTGGTAAATGAAGAAGCGTGAGCGTGGCTTGAACGGCGCAAGCAAGGAGCTGCTATGGTGGCGTAAGCAAGGCGTCAAGGGTTTTGAGAGAGTATGTGAGTTTTGTAGAAGGCAAGAGGTGCATAAATGGAGTGTTTTGCAAAGTTTGGGAAGAGGGTTTGTTTGTTGTTAATGTGAGTGTGTTATAGTTGGTGAATGTATATGCAGTGTGTTTGGGTGGGTGTCTGTGTGTGTGTGTGTGTGTGTGTGTGAGTGAGATGTGTTAAGGCATGAAAGAAGGCGGAGTTTTTGAAGAGAAGGAAATGTGAGTAAAGAAGTATTTGTTGTTGGTGATGGAGAGAGTTTGAAGGTGAAGTGTGTGTTTGTGCGTTGTAGGTGGAAAAAGTGAATTTTGGCACCTTGGTGCCACTCCCCCGGCACCAGGTGCCGCCCCCCGATTTTCAGCGCGCGCCGCGCGCTGCCGCGCGCGGCGCGGTGGATGCGGGGGGGCACCCCGGGAGGCCCCTTCCGGGCGGCACCAACCCCCCCCCCTGCGGGGAGCTGCAGCGGCAGCCCCCCCCCTGCGGCGGGCCCACCTGGGCTGCCCCCCCTCGCGGGGGGGCCCGCCTCTGTCGCCCCACCTTCTGGCACAAGTGCCTCAGTTACGTTCCAGTGGGGGTAGGCGGGCCCGGCGGGCTCCCGGACTACGGGGCCGTGACGTGCCTAGCACACGCACGGGGTAGCCCGCGGTGGGATTCGAACCCCTGACGTGCAGAGATCCGGCTTAAGGCCATACCCACCGAGCCAGAGTGGCTCCTTAATTTTAAGTCCTTTTTTTGGGGCCATATCCTTTTCGCCGCACAATGACGTCAACAAAGCCCTGCCCACTTCCCCGCCCCCGATTCTCCGTCCGTCACGGTACTCCACCCACTGCCTCGCCTGTCGTCCCTCCCTCGGCCCCGCCCCTGTCGTCTCTCGGCCCCGGACAAAGCCACGCCTCCGGTGGTCTCTACACCCCGCCCCTGGACGTCACGGGGCTCGGAACACAGCCACGGCCCTGCCGCTCCCCCTACCCCGCCCAAGAGCCCGCCCCTCGGTGCCCCCTCAGTCCGCCCAAACCTACGCCTGCCTCCGCCCACCCGTCGCTATGGCAGCACAGGAGCCGAGGCATTTGTAGCGTTTTACTTTTTTCCCCATTTTTGGAGTTCCTTTGCTAGAGAATTTTCCTAAGGTTCAGTGCATCATTTTTACACGCTTTCTCTCAACTGTATTAGCACAAATTACCATTCTCTCAAATCTTACTGGGTCTTTTAATCTCTTTTTGAAAACACCGTTTATGATTCTTGAAAACCAAAACACATTTTGGGGGATACTGCAACAGTAGCATACAGCTGTTTCTCACAGCTATGTCCATTTTGCTCATCTCTTTCTACAGCATTTTCTAGGGGCTTCTACTGTGTATCGCTGGGGTTTTTTCCCTTGTTTCATGGCTGCATTCAGTTCTGTGTGCATGTGTTACCCCCTGCTGTGCTTTTGCAGGGATCACTTCTGCAGTCTTGGCTTTAGTTTTCCACCTCTACACTACTGCCACGTGTTTACTAGTGTCCCCCAATCTGCAGAAAAAAATGGAAAAACTCTGCAACAACATTTTGATGTTACACACTCAAGGCATGACTTTATTTTGTGCCCAGCACGTACCACAGCAATCATCTCATCCCCCCATAGCCCGGGTGTGCAGAGACAATCATTCCAGACTACAGAGCTTTTACTCCATTTCTCAGACAGTGCATGCAGTAAAAGCCAATAGGAAAGCATCGGCTCAGTGTTCATTAGTCCAAAGTGGAGCAAACTGCCCATATTTGATCTCTCGTTGGACTCCAATCTCCTTGTCTGCCATGCTAATGACATTTTTCACTTGTTTTTAGCAGTCATTTTTCTGGGCCTGGATGTCTTCAGCCCTGCTGCAGGTGCTCTGGCCTAGCTGCTTGTGATATCCATCATGTGTTCTGGAGAACTACATGTTCCTGCTGGATGTTCTGTTCACCGTGCTTCTCTTTGTGCTTATCTTTGGGGGTCAATCCCAATCTCTTGCTATGCTGAATTCACCAGACGTCATCTGGCACAACCTTGCCCTGGAAGAAATCAAAAATTCCTTTTCCCAGGGGAAACCCAAATCAAACCTTTGACTCCAGTGACACAATATTTTTAAGCTGATACATTTTGCAACAGTAGCAGTCAGTCACAACAATTTTCCTTCAGTAGCCTTTCATGTCATTTTGTTTTCTACACCTTTTGGAACAGAACAGATGCCATCTTTCTCTTCTCTTCAACACAATATCCTTGCCGGGATAGGCAACTCCAGCAGCAGTGAAACCCCACCATCTGGAAGAGAATGACACACGTGTCAGTCATTTCTGCACGGCTATGCACACGTGCTAGTCCGAGCGCCCGATGCCATCTCCTCCTGGGCCTCCTACCCACCAGCTGCCTGTTGAAGTTGTGACACAGCGGAGGGCTTCAGGCCTGCTCAGCCACAGGAGCACATCAAAGTTTCACAGTATTCTACCAATTCTCAATCAGGTGCACTATCTCTGACCCCACCCATGTCATCCCACTGCAACTACCCAGTGTAATACCTTCTAATTCATCTGCATGGCTTCTTCACACTTGCCTGCAGCAAAGGCTGTCCAAGAGTGCATGCACTCCATACTCTGCAGAGTTCCAATTCCCCTCCAGGGATGGTCATCACACCCTCTGCATTCTTCTTCACCCAAACATTCCTATCTCACTCCATCTACAAGTTTCTCTGAAGACACATACTTTGTATTGACATTCAGCCAGCTGCTGATTACGTCCAGGCAAAGTTATTATGAAGTCATGTCACCTTCTGCAAGAGGTGTGTATGCACAGAGGCAAAGCCCACGGCTGCAGTCCAAGTTGTCTGAGCCTCAGCACGCAGCAGGCCGAGAGGATACGCTTGCAGGAAGCAGGTTTGTACCCACCGTCCCCCCGCTCAGGGGGGAACGGGAGGCCTTTGCCCACATGCTGTCATCTCTGCTTGCAGGCCATAAACATCTACCCTCCTTGGCCCACCTGTGCAAACCTTAATCCACTCCCACATGCCATAACCATGCCATTTCCATGTCACAGTTACCTTACAGGGTCTTTGAATGCCTTCTACATGCTCTGCAGTGCTAGGCCTTGCACTGCAGCATGGCATATATATCCACACAGCTGCAGCGTGCTGCAAGATGCTGAGGCTGCTTTGCCAGGGGGACAGGCCTGGCCATCGGCCCATGACTTTGGGCTATATTAAGCCACCTCAGGATGCCCCCGGGACGCACGGTCCGCTCCTATTGCTTTGTCCCTGTTTGTTCCTGTGGCCCTACGTGTCCTTCCACTCCTCTTTTTCTCTCTGTCTGTCCTTGTGTCTGTCATAGCTACGAACAGATGCCACTCACAGGACACACCCTGCGAGGGTCTCCTTTGCACATCCATTCCTTCCGAAGTGTTATAGAGAACGTCAGAAGTTCCACCGGAAACACTACCTTGACACAAGAGGGTGCTGTAGGAGTGGACTTCTGTCACTTCCAGTCTGCTGTCTTGCATTTGAAAGCCATTGCCTTTGTAGCACCCTTTCTGCTCACAACTGCACTTCTTTCCAACACCTTTGTCCCATGTCCTACACATGGCACTGACAACTCACAGGTCTCACAATTATTGCAGCGAGCCTGTAAACACGACCTGCCCAACTCTCCCTATGTGCACCCACTATCTCTTTGCACTTTTCTCTCTCTCTCTCAAAACTATGCCTGAACAGCTGCCCAGATTCCAACTGCTCCTTGCTCGCTTCTCAGCAATACATGCCTCCTGCTATGGCAACTGCAACACTTTTGAACCATGACACATACCTTCTCCTACCAGCATACTTAGGACAGCCAGAGTTGCAGCTCCCCCAGGACCGATTCCTTGCCATTTCTGCCTTGCCAATCACACCGAGTGGCAGCCCATGGAGTTCCACACGGGTGCAGTGTCCTTGCAATACAGGCAACCCTGAGAAACACACAAAGACTGTTGCTGCAGCCTGTACATCCCTGCACGTTCCTTGTCACCGAGACACTTCAAGGCACATTCTTTCCTACAGCTTTTCCAAGCCTCTTCAACAATCCATAACCTCCTCACCGTCTCCTTCTATGTCCATTCACCTACTTCATCCTTCTCACCAGCCCACTCCCAGGCTCACTTGTTCCATACTCCTCCTACTTCCTGACCCAAACCTCCACGTACAATTCTATTCCAGGGAGGGTTATCATGTACTCATCATTCTTCTTCAGCAAAACATTCATATACACTTGTATCCACCAGTCTCCCTCAAGACAGCTACTTTGCACTGCCTGACCGACTGACTGACTGAAAGTCAGCCAGCCAGCCTGCCAGCCAGCCAGCCAGCCAGCCAACCAACCAACCAGCCAGCCAGCCAGCCAGCTATCTACCTACCTACCTACCTACCTACCTACCTAGCTGATCACATCCAGGGAAAATTTTTCCTCATTCATGTCACTTTCTGGAAGATGTCAAACCCTGCAGCTGTACTCCAAATGTTCCAAGCTTCAGCATGCACCTAGCAAGGAGGATATGCATTGTACCCACTGTCCCCCAGCTCAGGGGGGAACAGAGGCCTCTGCCCACATGCTGTCACCTCTTCTTGAAGGCCATAAACATGGCCTCCTTGGCCCACCTGTGCAAACCCTCATCCAGCCCCACGTGCCATAAAGAAAACATTTTCATGTCACAGTTACCTTACAGGGCCTTTCAATGCATTCCACATGCTTTACAGTGCAGCAATGCATGTATATGCACACATCTGGAGCCTGCTGTAAGATGCTGCCCCTGCTTTGCCAGGGGGACAGGCCTGGCCATCGGCCCATGACTTCAGTCTATATTAACTCACCTCAGGATGCCCCTGGCACCCTATGGACCGCTCCTATTGCTGTGTCCCTGTTCGTTCCTGTGGCCCTACCTGTCCCTCCTGTCCTCTTTTTCCCTTCCTCTCTGTCCTTGTGTGTTTCAAACCTAAGACCAGATGCCAGTGACAGGACACACCGTGGGAGGGTCTGCTTTGCACATCCATTCCTTCTCAGGTATTTCTAGAGAACGTCCCAAGTTCCATCAGAAACAGTACCTCGACACCAGAGGGCGCTGTAGGAGTGGATTTCCATCACTTTTGGGCCTGCCGTCCTGCATTTCAAAGCCCTTGCCTTTGTAGCACCCTTTCTGCTCAGAACTGCAATTCTTTGCAACACCCACGTCTTACACATGTCTTACCGTGTCTTACACATGCCACTTACACCTTCCAGGTCTCACAATTACTGCAGCGAGCCTGTAAACACGACCTGTACAAGTCTCCCCATGTGCATACAGTATCCCTCTCCCTATGTGCACACAGTATCTCTTTGTACTTTTCTCTTTCACTCTCAAATCTATGCCTGAGCATGTAGCAAAATTCAACTGCTCCATGCTTGCTTCTCAGGAATCCATGCCTCCTGCTGTGGCAAGTGCAACACTTTTGAAACGTGACACATACCTTCTCATATCAGCAGACTTAGGACAGCCAGAGCTACATGCTCCCCCCGGACAGATTCTTCTCCATTTCTGCCTTGACACTCAAAGCACGTGCCAGCCCATGGAGCTCCACACGGATGTAGTGCCCTTGTCATACAGGCAACCTGGTGAAACACAGAAATACTGTTGCTGCAACCTGTACATCTCTGCTTGTTCCCTGTTACAGAGACACTTCAAGGTACATTGTTTCCTACAGCTTTTGCAACACTTCTCTACCATCCATAACCCGCTCAGTGCCTCCTTCTATGCCCATTCACCTACTTCATCCTTGTCACCAACCCACTCCCAGGCTTTCCTGTTCCATACTCCTCCTACTTCCTGACCCAAAAATCCACGTACAATTCCATTCCAGGGAGGGTTATCACATAGTCATCATTTGTCTTCACCTAAGCATTCATATACACCTGTATCCACCAGTCTTCCTCAAGACAGCTACTTGGCACTTACTCACTCACGGACAGACAGTGAGCCAGCCACCTACCTAGCTAGCTAGCTAGCTAGCTAGCTGATCACATCCAGGGAAAATCATTCCTCAGTCATGTCACCTTCTGCGAGAGGTCCAAGCCTACAGCTGCACTCCAAATGGTCCAAGCTTCAGCGTGCACCGAGCAAAGAGGATCTGCTTGCAGGAAGTAGGTTAGTACCCACTGTCCCCCAGCTCAGGGGGGAACAGGAGGCCTTTGCCTACATGCTGTCATCTGTGCTCCCAGGCCATAAACATCTACCCTCCTTGGCCCACCTGTGCAAATCCTCATCCAGCCCCACGTGCCATAACCATACCATTTGCATGTCACAGTTACCTTACAGGGTGTTTCAATGCATTCCACATGCTGTGTAGTGCTAGGCCTTGCACCGCAGCAATGCATGTATATCCACACATCTGCAGCCTGCTGCAAGATGCTGCCCCTGCTTTGCCAGGGGGACAAGCCTGGCCATCGACCCATGACTTCAGCCTATAGTAACCTACCTCAGGATGGCCCCGGGACCTATGGACCGCTCACATTGCTTTGTCCCTGTTTGTTCCTGTGGCCCGACCTGTCCCTCCTCTCTTCTTTTTCTCTTCCTCTCTGTCCTTGTGTCTTTCAAACCTCAGACCAGTTGCCAGTGACAGGATACAACCTGCCAGGGTCTCCTTTGCACATCCATTCCTTCCCAGGTATTTCTAGAGAACGTCCCAAGTTCCATCCTAAACAGTACCTCGACACCAGAGGGCGCTGTAGGAGTGGATTTCCATCACTTTTGGGCCTGCCGTGCTGCATTTCAAAGCCATTGCCTTCGTAGCACCCTTTCTGCTCAGAACTGCAATTCTTTGCAACATCGACCTCCTAGACATGTCTTACTGTGTCTTGCACATGCCACTTACACCTCACAGGTGTCACAATTACTGCACCGAGCCTGTAAACACGACCTGTACACCTCTCCCTATGTGCATACAGTATCCCTCTCCCTATGTGCACACAGTATCTCTTTGTACTTTTCTCTTTCACTGTGAAATCTATGCCTCAACATGTAGCAACATTCAAGTGCTCCATGCTTGCTTCTCAGGAATGCATGCCTCCTGCTCTGGCAAGTGCAACACTTTTGAAACGTGACACATACCTTCTCATATCAGCACACTTAGGACAGCCAGAGCTGCACGCTCCCCGAGGACAGATTCTTCTCCATTTCTGCCTTGACACTCAAACCACGTGCCAGCACATGGAGCTCCACGTGGATGTAGTGCCCTTGTAATACAGGCAACCTGGTGAAACACAGAAATACTGTTGCTGCAACCTGTACATCTCTGCTTGTTCCCTGTTACAGAGACACTTCAAGGTACATTCTTTCCTCCAGCTTTTGCAACACTTCTCTACCATCCATAACCCCCTCAGTGGCTCCTTCTATGCCCATTCACCTACTTCATCCTGGTCACCAACCCACTCCCAGGCTTTCCTGTTCCATACTTCCCCTACTTCCTGACCCAAACCTCCACGTACAATTCTATTCCAGGGATGGTTATCACATAGTCATCATTTGTCTTCACCTAAACATTCATGTATACCTGTATCCACCAGTCTTCCTCAAGACAGCTACTTTGCACTTACTCACTGCTGGACTGACAGTGAGGTAGCCACCTACCTAGCTAGCTAGCTAGCTAGCTAGCTGATCACATTCAGGGAAAATTATTCCTCATTCCTGTCACCTTCTGCGAGAGGTCCAAGCTTCACCGTGCACCGAGCAAAGAGGATATGCTTGCAGGAAGTAGGTTTGTACCCACTGTCCCCAAGCTCAGGGGGGAACAGGAGGCCTTTGCCTACATGCTGTCATCTGGGCTCCCAGGCCATAAACATCTACCCTCCTTGGCCCACCTGTGCAAATCCCCATCCAGTCCCACATGCCATAACCATACCATTTTCATGTCACAGTTACCTTACAGGGTGTTTCAATGCATTCCACATGCTCTGCAGTGCTAGGCCTTGCACCGCAGCAATGCATGTATATGCACACATCTGCAGCCTGCTGCAAGATGCTGCCCCTGCTTTGCCAGGGGGACAGGCCTGGCCATCGACCCATGACTTCAGGCTACATTAAGCCACCTCTGGATGGCCCCGGGACCTGTGGATCGCTCACACTGCTTTGTCCATGTTTGTTCCTGTGGCCCTACCTGTCCCTCCCCTCTTCTTTTTCTCTTCCTCTCTGTCCTTGTGTCTTTCAAACCTAAGACCAGATGCCAGTGACAGGGCACAACCTGCCAGGGACTCCTTTGCACATCCATTCCTTCCCAGGTATTTCTAGAGAACGTCCCAAGTTCCATCAGAAACAGTACCTCGACACCAGAGGGCGCTGTAGGAGTGGATTTCCATCACTTTTGGGCCTGCCGTCCTGCATTTCAAAGCCCTTGCATTCATAGCACCCTTTCTGCTCAGAACTGCAATTCTTTGCAACACCCACGTCTTACACATGTCTTACCGTGTCTTACACATGCCACTCACACCTGACAGGTCTCACAATTACTGCAGTGAGCCTGTAAACACGACCTGTACAACTCTGCCTATGTGCATACAGTATCCCTCTCCCTATGTGCACACAGTATCTCTTTGTAGTTTTCTCTTTCACTCTCCAATCTATGCCTGAGGATGTAGCAAAATTCAACTGCTCCATGCTTGCTTCTCAGGAATCCATGCCTCCTGCTCCGGCAAGTGCAACACTTTTGAAACGTGACATACCTTCTCATATCAGCATACTTAGGACAGCCAGAGCTGCATGCTCCCCTAGGACAGATTGTTTGCCATTTCCGCCTTGACAATCACAGCGAGTGGCAGCCTGTGGAGCTCCACACGGATGTAGTGTCCTTGCAATACAGACATCCCTGTGAAAGACACCAAGGCTGTTACTGCAACCTGTACATCCCTGGACGTTCCCTGTCTCCGAGACAGTTCAAGACATGTTCTTTCCTCCAGCTTTTCCAAGCCTCTTCTATAATCCATAACCCCATCCGTGCCTTCTTCTAAGCCCATTCACCTACTTCATCCTTGTCACTTACCTGCTCCCAGGCTTTCTTGTTCTATACTCCTCCTACTTCCTGACCCAAACCTGCACGTACCATTCCATTCCAGGGAGGGTTATCATGTAGTCATCATTCTTCTTCACCAAAACATTCATATACACCTCTATTCACCAGTCTCCCTTCAGACAGCTACTTTGCTGTGACTGACTGACTGACTGACTGCCAGCCAGCCAGCCAGCCAGCCAGCCAGCCAACCAACCAACCAGCCAACCAACCAGCCAGCCTGCCAGCCAGCCAGCCAGCTAGCTAGCTAGCCAGCCGGCCCGCCAGCCAGCCAGCCAGCTAGCTAGCTAGCTAGGTAGCCAGCCTGCCAGCCAGCCAGCCAGCTAGCTAGCTAGGTTGCCAGCCAGCCTGCCAGTCAGCCAGCCAGCTAGGTAGCCAGCCACCTAGGTAGGTAGGTAGGTAGGTAGGTAGGCAGCTAGCTAGCTAGCTAGCTAGCTAGGTAGCTAGCTAGCTAGCTAGCTAGCTAGCCAGCCAGCCAGCCAGCCAGCCACCCACCTAGCTAGGTGATCAAATCCAGGGAAAATTATTCCTCAGTCATCTCACCTTCTGCAAGAGGTCAAAGCCTGCAGCTGCACTCCAAGCTGTTGAAGCCTCAGCATGCAGCAGGTCCAGAGGATTCCCTTGCAGGAAGCAGGTTTCTACCCACTGTCCCCCAAGGACAGGGGGGAACAGGAGGCTTTTGCCTACATGCTGTCATCTGTGCTCCCAGGCCATAAACATCTACCCTCCTTGGCCCACTTGTGGAAATCTTCACGCAGCCCCCCATGCCATAACCATGCCATTTTCATGTCACAGTTACCTTACAGGGTCTTTCCATGCATTCTACACACTCTGCGGGGCTAGGCCTTGCACCACAACACTGCATATACCTCAACACACCTGGAGCCTGCTGCAAGGTGCTGCCCCTGCTTTGCCATGCGGACAGGCTGGGGCATTGGCCCATGCCTTCAGTGTATATTAACCTACCTCAGGATGCTCCTGGGACCCATGGACCGCTCACATTGCTTCGTGCTTGTCCCTTATACCTACTAACAAATGACAGTGAGAGGACACACTGTCTGAGCATCTCCTTTGCATATTCATTCCTGCACTGCTATTTCTACAGAATGTCACAAATTCCATCAAAACAACTATCTACACACAGGAGGACACTGTACGAGTGGACTTCTCTCAGTTCCAGCCTACCGTGTTGCATTTCAAAGCCATTTCCATCGGAGCACTCTTTCTGTTCACAACTCCAATTCTTTCCAACACCTACCTCCCATGTCTTACCCATGGCACTTACAAATCACAGGTGTCATCTCACAAGTACCGCACCCAGCCTATCAACACACCTCGCACAATTCTCTAGATGCGCACAGAGGATCTCTTTGCACTTCTCACTTTCACTCTCCAATCTCTGCCTCAGCACGTACAATACCTCAACCCCTCCACTTTTGCTTCTCAGCAATGCATGCCTCCTACTATGGCAAGTGGAACACTTCTGAAACACAACACATACCTTCCCCTATCAACATCTGTAGGACAGCCACAGCTGCATGCTCCAAGAGGACACATTCTTCTCCATTTCTGTCTTCACCGTCACACCGAGTGCCAGCACATGTAGCTCCACACGGATGCAGCAGCATTGCGACACAGGCAGCCCTGTGAAACACACAAATCCCATCACTGACACCGTCCATCCCTACCCATCCCTGTCAGCGAGACATTTATGGCCGCCTTCTTTCCTACAGCTTTTCCAACACAGTTATACAATCACGAATCCCCTCATTGCCCCCTTCTGTGTCATTTCACATACATCATCTTTCTCACTAAGCCACTCTGTGGGTCTCTTGTGACATAATCACACTACGTACCGGCCCAAACATCCACACAGCATTCCATTTCAGGGATAATTGTCTCACACTCCTTGTCCTTGCTTAGCAAACATCCACATACCACTGCATCCACAAGTCTCCCTGCACACAGCCGCTTTGCAGGGACAATGGGCCCTCTCATGACACGCATGGAAAATTATTGCTAGGTCATCTCACCTTCTGGGACAGGTGTGTATGCACTAAGACCCAAGCCAGGAGCTGCACAGCGAATCCACTAGGCCTCAGTATGCAGCGGGCGAGGAGGATACGCCCGCAGGAACCGGGTTCGTACACACCGTCCCTCAGCTCAGGGCGGAACGGGAGGTCTCGGGGTACGTGCGGTAAGCTGCGGTCTCACGCAATACACAAGCATCCTCTTTGGCCCACCCGTGGAAAGCCTCAGCCAGCCGCACATGAACTAACCGTGCCCTTTTCACATCACAGGCACCTTACAGGATGTGTCTACTCATGAGGGGCCCTGCACAGTGCTAGGCCACATACCACAGCAGTGCATATAAAGCAACAGATCTGGAGCCTGCTGCAACTCAGCGATCCCACTCGCCTGGGTGGACAGGCCTGGGCACAGTGCCATCGCTTCAGGGTCTATGAATCGAGGTCCCGATGCTGCGGTGACTCACGCAGTGCCGATAAAGCTTTGTTCCTGTCCCTGGCTGTGTGGCCATCTGTTGTTCCAGCGCTCCTTTTCTCTCCTCTTTTGCTCCTTGTGTCTCATACCTATGAGCAAATGAAAGGGAGAGGACACACAGTCTGAAGGTCTCCTATGCCCCTCATTTCATTCTGGGGTGTTTATAGACACCCTTGTCATTTTCATGACCAGCAGTATGGAAACACAACAGGCTACCGCATGAGTGCACTCACCTCACACCCAGCCTGCTACTTTGCATTCCAAGCCATTTCCTTTGTAACACTTTGTCTGCACAGAACTGTAATCCGTTCAGGTACCTACCTCCGATCTCTTAGATGGGTCACTTGCAACTCATAGGTGTCATAATTTTTGCATCCAGCTTGTAAATGCACCGTGCATAGTTTTCTGTATGCACACACAATATCTCTTGCCCCCTCTCCATTGCACTTCCAGATAATCCTTCCAGAATTCATAGCTTTCATTCCATTTCTGAGATATTGCATACAGTACAAGTCCATAGGAAAGCATTGGCTCAGTGTTCATTACTCCAAAGTTCAGCAAAGTCCCCATATTGAGTCTCTCATTGGACTCCATTCTCCTTGCCTGTCATGCTAATCACATTCTTCACTTCTTCCGAGCAGTCATTTTTCTGGGCCAGGATGTGTTCAGCTCTGCTGCAGGTTGTCTGGCCTAGCTGCTTGTGATATCCATCATGTGTTCTGGAGAATCACAAGTTCCTGCTGGATGTTCTGTTCAAAGTGCTTCTCTTTTTGCTTATCTTTCGGGGTCACTCCCAATCTCTTGCTATGCTGACTTTACCAGACCTCATGTGGCACAACATTGCCCTGGAAGAAACCCAAAACTCCTTTTTCCAGGGGAAACCCAAACAAAACCTATGACTACAGTTACACAACATTTTTAACCTGATACATTTTCCAACACTAGCACTCCATTGCAAAAGTTTCCCTTCAGTAGCCTTTCACGTGATTTAGTTCTCAACACGTTTTGGAACGTAACCGATGCCATCTTTCTCTTCTCTACGTGTGCCACATCACCACACTATCTTTGCAGGGACCGGGAACTCTAGCAGCAGCGAAACCTCACTATCTGGAAGAGAACACAACATACACGTCAGTCATTTCCGAACGGCTCTGCACACGTGCTACTCCAAGTGCCTGATGCCGTCTCTTCCCGGGCCTCCTACCCACCAGCCGCCTGCTTAAGTCCTGACACACAGGAAGGCTTTGGGCGTGCTCAGCCACGCCTGCACATTAACATTTGACAGTATTCTACAAATTGTCATACGGGTGCACCATATCTGACCCCAGCCACATGTCATCCCACTGGAACCACCCATTGTAACACCTTCTATTCCTTCTCACTGCTTTGCAGTATTTCCTTATGGCTCCCATCTGCAGGGCTTCTTCACACTTGCCTACAGCAAAGGCTGCCTAGCAGTGCACATACTCCATTTTCTGCAGAGTTCCAATTCACCTCCAGGGATGGTCACCACACACTCGGCATTCTTCTTCACCCAAACATTCCTATGTCACTCCATCCACAAGTTTCCCTGAAGACACATACTTTGCATTGACATTCAGCTGGTGAATACATGCAGGCAAAGTTTTGATGAAGTCATCTCACCTTCTGCGAGAGGTGTGCATGCACAGAGGTCAAAGCCGCAGCTGCACTCCAAGTCGTCCGGGCCTCAGCACGCAGCAGGCCGAGAGGATACGCTTGCAGGAAGCAGGTTTGTACCCATTCTCCCCCAGCTCCGGGGGGAATGAGAGGCCTTTGTCTACATGCCGTCATCTCTGCTCGCAGGCCATAAACATCTACCCTCCTTGGCCCACCTGTGCAAACCCTCATCCAGCCCCACATGCTACACACATGCCATTTTCATGTCACAGTTACCTTACAGGGTCTTTTTATGCATTCCACATGCTGTGCAGTGCTAGGCCTTTCATGGCAGCACTGCATATAAATCCACAGATGTGCAGCCTACTGCAAGATGCTGACCCTGCTTAGCCAGGGTGACAGGCCTGGCCATCGGCCCAAGACTTCGGGCTATATTAAGCCACCTCAGGATGCCCCCGGGACCTATGGACCGCTCCTGTTGCTGTGTCTGTGTTCGTTCCTGTGGCCCTACCTGTCCCTCCTCTCCTCTTTTTCCCTTCCTCTCTGTCCCTGTGTCTTTCAAACCTAAGACCACATGCCATTGACAGGACACAACATGTGAGGGTCTCCTTTGCACATCCATTCCTTCCCAGTTATTTCTAGAGAAGGTCACAAGTTCCATCAGAAACACTACCTCGACACCAGAGGGCGCTGTAGGAGTGGATTTCCATCACTTTTGGGCCTGCCGTCCTGCATTTCAAAGCCGTTGCCTTTGTAGCAGCCTTTCTGCTCAGAACTGCAAGTCTTTGCAACACCCACGTCTTACACATGTCTTACCGTGTCTTACACATGCCACTGACACCTGACAGGTCTCACAATTACTGCAGTGAGCCTGTAAACATGACCTGTACAACTCTCCCCATGTGCATACAGTATCCCTCTTCCTATGTGCACACAGTATCTCTTTGTAGTTTTCTCTTTCACTCTCTAATCTATGCCTGAGCATGTAGCAACATTCAAGTGCTCCATGCTTGCTTCTCAGCAATGCATGCCTCCTGCTGTGGCAAGTGCAACACTTTTGAAACGTGACACATACCTTCTCATATCCGCATACTTAGGACAGCCAGAGCTGCATGCTCCCCGAGGACAGATTCTTCTCCATTTCTGCCTTGACACTCAAACCACGTGCCAGCCCATGGAGCTCCACATGCATGTAGTGCCCTTGTCATACAGGGAACCTGGTGAAACACAGAAATACTGTTGCTGCAACCTGTACATCCCTGCCTGTTCCTTGTCACAGAGACACTTCAAGCCACATTCTTTCCTCCAGCTTTTGCAACACTTCTCTATCATCCATAACCCTCTCAGTGCCTCCTTCTATGCCCATTCACCTACTTCATCCTTGTCACCAACCCACTGCCAGGCTTTCCTGTTCCATACTCCTCCTACTTCCTGACCCAAAAATCCATGTAGCATTCCATTCCAGGGAGGGTTATCACATAGCCATCATTCGTCTTCACCTAAACACTCATATACACCTGTATCCACCAGTCTTCCTCAAGACAGCTACTTGGCACTTACTCACTCATGGACAGACAGTGAGCCAGCCACCTACCTAGCTAGCTACCTGATCACATCCAGGGAAAATTATTCCTCAGTCATCTCACCTTCTGTGAGAGGTCCAAGCCTGGAGCTGCACTCCAAATGGTCCAAGCTTCAGCGTGCACCGAGCAAAGAGGATATGCTTGCAGGAAGTAGGTTAGTACCCACTGTCCCCCAGCTCAGGGGGGAACAGGAGGCCTTTGCCTACATGCTGTCATCTGTGCTCCCAGGCCATAAACATCTACCCTCCTTGGCCCACCCGTGCAAATCCCCATCCAGTCCCACATGCCATAACCATACCATTTTCATGTCACAGTTACCTTACAGGGTGTTTCAATGCATTCCACATGCTCTGCAGTGCTAGGCCTTGCACCGCAGCAATGCATGTATATCCACACATCTGGAGCCTGCTGCAAGATGCTGCCCCTGCTTTGCCAGGGGGACAGGCCTGGCCATCGACCCATGACTTCAGGCTACATTAAGCCACCTCAGGATGGCCCCGGGACCTGTGGATCGCTCACATTGCTTTGTCCATGTTTGTTCCTGTGGCCCTACCTGTCCCTCCCCTCTTCTTTTTCTCTTCCTCTCTGTCCTTGTGTCTTTCAAACCTAAGACCAGATGCCAGTGACAGGGCACAACCTGCCAGGGACTCCTTTGCACATCCATTCCTTCCCAGGTATTTCTAGAGAACGTGCCAAGTTCCATCCTAAACACTACCTCGACACCAGAGGGCGCTGTAGGAGTGGATTTCCATCACTTTTGGGCCTGCCGTGCTGCATTTCAAAGCCATTGCCTTCGTAGCACCCTTTCTGCTCAGAACTGCAATTCTTTGCAACATCGACCTCCTAGACATGTCTTACCGTGTCTTACTCATGCCACTTACACCTCACAGGTCTCACAATTATTGCACCCAGCCTGTAAACATGACCGGTGCAACTCTCCCTATGTGCATACAGTATCACTCTCCCTATGTGCACACAGTATGTCTTTGTACTTTTCCCTCTCTCTGTCAAAACTATGCCTGAACATGTAGCAAAATTCAAGTGTTCCATGCTTGCTTCTCAGCAATGCATGCCTCCTGCTGTGGCAAGTGCAACACTTTTGAAACGTGACACATACCTTCTCATATCAGCATACTTTGGAAAGCCAGAGCTGCACGCTTCCCCAGGACAGATTCTTCTCCATTTCTGCCTTGACACTCAAACCACGTGCCAGCCCATGGAGCTCCACAGGGATGTAGTGCCCTTGTTATACAGGCAACCTGGTGAAACACAGAAATACTGTTACTGCAACCTGTACATCCCTGCACGTTCCCTGTCACCGAGACAGTTCAAGACACGTTCTTTCCTCCAGCTTTTGCAAGCCTCTTCTACAATCCATAACCCCATCCGTGCCTTCTTCTAAGCCCATACACCTACTTCATCCTTCTCACTTACCTGGTCCCAGGCTTTCTTGTTCCATACTCCTCGTACTTCCTGACCGAAACCTCCACGTAGCATTCCATTCCAGGGAGGGTTATCACGTACTCATCATTCTTCTTCACCAAAACATTCATATACACCTCTATTCACCAGTCTCCCTTAAGACAGCTCCTTTGCTGTGACTGACTGACTGACTGACTGACTGACAGCCAGCCAGCCAGCCAGCCAGCCAGCCAACCCACCAGCCAACGAACCTGACAGCCAGCTAGCCAGCTAGCTAGCTAGCTAGCTAGCTAGCTAGCTAGCCAGCCAGCCAGCCAGCCAGCCATCTAGGTAGGTAGGTAGGTAGGTAGGTAGGTAGGTAGGTAGCCAGCCAGCCAGCCACCTAGCTACCTAGCTAGCTAGGTAGCCAGCCACCTATCTACCTAGCTAGCTAGGTAGCCAGCCACCTAGCTACCTAGCTAGCTAGGTAGCCAGCCACCTAGCTACCTAGCTAGCTAGGTAGCCAGCCACCTAGTTACCTAGGTAGGTAGGTAGGTAGGTAGGTAGGTAGGTAGCCAGCCAGCCAGCCAGCCAGCCAGCCAGCCACCTACCAACCTACCTACCTACCTAGCTGATCACATCCAGGGAAAATCATTCCTCAGTCATCTCACCTTCTGCGAGAGGTCCAAGCCTGCAGCTGCACTCCAAATGGTCCAAGCTTCAGCGTGCACCGAGCAAAGAGGATCTGCTTGCAGGAAGTAGGTTAGTACCCACTGTCCCCCAGCTCAGGGGGGAACAGGAGGCCTTTGCCTACATGCTGTCATCTGTGCTCACAGGCCATAAATATCTACCCTTCTTGGCCCACCCGTGCAAATCCCCATCCAGTCCCACATGCCATAACCATACCATTTGCATGTCACAGTTACCTTACAGGGTCTTTCAATGCATTCCACATGCTGTGTAGTGCTAGGCCTTGCAGTGCAGCAATGCATGTATATCCACACATCTGCAGCCTGTGGCAAGACGCTGCCCCTGCTTTGCCAGGGGGACAGGCCTGGCCATCGACCCATGACTTCAGGCTACATTAAGCCACCTCGGGATGGCCCCGGGACCTATGGACCGCTCACATTGCTTTGTCCCTGTTTGTTCCTGTGGCCCGACCTGTCCCTCCTCTCTTCTTTTTCTCTTCCTCTCTGTCCTTGTGTCTTTCAAACCTAAGACCAGATGCCAGTGACAGGACACACCGTGCGAGGGTCTCCTTTGCACATCCATTCCTTCCCAGGTATTTCTAGAGAACGTCCCAAGTTCCATCCTAAACAGTACCTCGACACCAGAGGGCGCTGTAGGAGTGGATTTCCATCACTTTTGGGCCTGCCGTCCTGCATTTCAAAGCCCTTGCCTTCGTAGCACCCTTTGTGCTCAGAACTGCAATTCTTTGCAACTTAGACCTCCTAGACATGTCTTACTGTGTCTTACACATGCCACTTAGACCTCACAGGTCTCACAATTACTGTAGTGAGCCTGTAAACACGACCTGTACAACTCTCCCTATGTGCATACAGTATCCCTCCCCCTATGTGCACACAGTATCTCTTTGTACTTTTCTCTTTCACTGTCCAATCTATGCCTCAACATGTAGCAAAATTCAAATGCTCTATGCTTGCTACTCAGGAATCCATGCCTCCTGCTCTGGCAAGTGCAACACTTTTGAAACGTGATACATACCTTCTCATATCAGCAGACTTAGGACAGCCAGAGCTACATGCTCCCCGAGGACAGATTCTTTGCCATTTCCGCCTTGACAATCACACCGAGTGGCAGCCCATGGAGCTCCACAGGGATGTAGCGTCCTTGCAATACAGGCAACCCTGTGAAACACAGAAAGGCTGTTACTGCAACCTGTACATCCCTGCGTGTTCCTTGTCACCGAGACAGTTCAAGACATGTTCTTTCCTCCAGCTTTTGCAAGCCTCTTCTACAATGCATAACCCCATCAATGCCTTCTTCTAAGCCCATTCACCTACTTCATCCTTGTCACTTACCCGCTCCCAGGCTTTCTTGTTCTATACTCCTCCTACTTCCTGACCCAAACCTCCACGTACCATTCCATTCCAGGGAGGGTTATCATGTACTCATCATTCTTCTTCAGCAAAACATTCATATACACCTCTATTTACCAGTCTCCCTTAAGACAGCTACTTTGCTGTGACTGACTGACTGACTGACTGAGTGACAGACTGACTGACTGAGTGACTGACAGCCAGCCGGCCAGCCTGCCAGCCAGCCAGCCAGCCAGCCAGCCAGCCAGCTAGCTAGCTAGGTAGCCAGCCAGCCAGCCAGGTAGGTAGCCAGCCAGCCAGCCAGCCAGCCAGCCAGCCAGGTAGCCAGCCAGCCAGCTAGCTAGCTAGGTAGCCAGCCAGCCAGCCAGCTAGCTAGGTAGCCAGCCAGCCAGCCAGCCAGCCAGGTAGGTAGCCAGCCAGCCAGCCAGCCAGCCAGCCAGCTAGCTAGGTAGCCAGCCAGCCAGCCAGCTAGCTATCTGATCAAATCCAGGGAAAATTATTCCTCAGTCATCTCACCTTCTGCAAGAGGTCAAAGCCTGCAGCTGCACTCCAAGCTGTGGAAGCCTCAGCATGCATCAGGTCCAGAGGATACCCTTGCAGGAAGCAGGTTAGTACCCACTGTCCCCCAGGACAGGGGGGAACAGGAGGCCTTTGCCTACATGCTGTCATCTGTGGTCCCAGGCCATAAACATCTACCCTCTGTGGCCCACGTGTGCAAACCCTCATCCAGCCCCACATGCTACACACATGCCATTTTCATGTCACAGTTACCTTACAGGGTCTTTTTATGCATTCCACATGCTGTGCAGTGCTAGGCCTTTCATGGCAGCACTGCATATAAATCCACAGATCTGCAGTCTACTGCAAGATGCTGACCCTGCTTTGCCAGGGGGACAGGCCTGGCCATCGGCCCAAGACTTCGGGCTATATTAAGCCACCTCAGGATGCCCCCGGGACCTATGGACCGCTCCTGTTGCTGTGTCTGTGTTCGTTCCTGTGGCCCTACCTGTCCCTCCTCTCCTCTTTTTCCCTTCCTCTCTGTCCTCGTGTCTTTCAAATCCAAGACCACATGCCATTGACAGGACACAACATGTGAGGGTCTCCTTTGCACATGCACTCCTTTCCAGTTATTTATAGAGAACGTCACAAGTTCCATCAGAAACACTACCTTGACACCAGAGGGCGCTGTAGGAGTGGATTTCCATCACTTTTGGGCCTGCTGTCCTGCATTTCAAAGCCATTGCCTTTGTAGCAGCCTTCCTGCTCAGAACTGCAATTGTTTGCAACACCCACGTCTTACACATGTCTTACCGTGTCTTACACATGCCACTGACACCTGACAGGTCTCACAATTACTGCAGTGAGCCTGTAAACACGACCTGTACAACTCTCCCCATGTGCATACAGTATCCCTCTCCCTATGTGCACACAGTATGTCTTTGTAGTTTTCTCTTTCACTCTCTAATCTATGCCTGAGCATGTAGCAAAATTCAACTGCTCCATGCTTGCTTCTCAGGAATCCATGCCTCCTGCTCCGGCAAGTGCAACACTTTTGAAACGTGACACATACCTTCTCATATCAGCATACTTAGGACAGCCAGAGCTGCACGCTCCCCGAGGACAGATTCTTCTCCATTTGTGCCTTCACACTCCAACCACGTGCCAGCCCATGGAGCTCCACATGCATGTAGTGCCCTTGTCATACAGGCAACCTGGTGAAACACAGAAATACTGTTGCTGCAACCTGTACATCCCTGCATGTTCCTTGTCACAGAGACAGTTCAAGCCACATTCTTTCCTCCAGCTTTTGCAACACTTCTCTACCATCCATAACCCCCTCAGTGCCTCCTTCTATGCCCATTCACCTACTTCATCCTTGTCACCAACCCACTCTCAGGCTTTCCTGTTCCATACTCCTCCTACTTCCTGACCCAAAAATCCACGTCCAGTTCCATTCCAGGGAGGGTTATCACGTAGTCATCATTTGTCTTCACCTAAACACTCATATCCACCTGTATCCACCAGTCTTCCTCAAGACAGCCACTTTGCACTTACTCACTCACGGAGTGACAGTGAGCCAGGCACCTACCTAGCTACCTAGGTAGCTCGCTAGCTAGCTAGCTAGCTAGCTGATCACATTCAGGGAAAATTATTCCTCATTCCTGTCACCTTCTGCGAGAGGTCCAAGCCTGGAGCTGCACTCCAAATGGTCCAAGCTTCAGCGTGCACCGAGCAAAGAGGATCTGCTTGCAGGAAGTAGGTTAGTACCCACTGTCCCCCAGCTCAGGGGGGAACAGGAGGCCTTTGCCTACATGCTGTCATCTGTGCTCCCAGGCCATAAACATCTACCCTCCTTGGCCCACCTGTGCAAATCCCCATCCAGTCCCACGTGCCATAACCATACCATTTTCATGTCACAGTTACCTTACAGGGTGTTTCAATGCATTCCACACGCTCTGCAGTGCTAGGCCTTGCACCGCAGCAATGCATGTATATCCACACATCTGCAGCCTGCTGCAAGATGCTGCCCCTGCTTTGCCAGGGGGACAGGCCTGGCCATCGACCCATGACTTCAGGCTACATTAAGCCACCTCTGGATGGCCCCGGGACCTGTGGATCGCTCACACTGCTTTGTCCATGTTTGTTCCTGTGGCCCTACCTGTCCCTCCCCTCTTCTTTTTCTCTTCCTCTCTGTCCTTGTGTCTTTCAAACCTAAGACCAGATGCCAGTGACAGGGCACAACCTGCCAGGGACTCCTTTGCACATCCATTCCTTCCCAGGTATTTCTAGAGAACGTCCCAAGTTCCATCACAAACACTACCTCGACACCAGAGGGCGCTGTAGGAGTGGATTTCCATCACTATTGGGCCTGCCGTGCTGCATTTCAAAGCCATTGCCTTTGTAGCAGCCTTTCCGCTCATAACTGCAATTCTTTGCAATATAGACCTCCTAGACATGTCTTACCGTGTCTTGCACATGCCACTTACACCTCACACGTGTCACAATTACTGCACCCAGCCTGTAAACACGACCTGTACACCTCTGCCTATGTGCATACAGTATCACTCTCCCTATGTCCACACAGTATCTCTTTGTACTTTTCTCTTTCACTGTGAAATCTATGCCTCAACATGTACCCAAATTCAAGTGTTCCATGCTTGCTTCTCAGCAATGCATGCCTCCTGCTGTGGCAAGTGCAACACTTTTGAAACGTGACACATACCTTCTCATATCAGCATGCTTAGGACAGCCAGAGCTGCATGCTCCCTGAGGACAGATTTTTTGCCATTTCTGCCTTGACAATCACACCGAGTGCCAGTCCACGGAGCTCCACACGGATGTAGTGTCCTTGCAATACAGGCAACCCTGTGAAACACACAAAGGCTGTTACTGCAACCTGTACATCCCTGCCCGTTCCCTGTCACCGAGACAGTTCAAGACAAGTTCTTTCCTCCAGCTTTTGCAAGCCTCTTCTACAATCCATAACCCCATCCGTGCCTTCTTCTAAGCCCATGCAGCTACTTCATCCTTGTCACTTACCTGCTCCCAGGCTTTCTTGTTCTATACTCCTCCTACTTCCTGACCCAAACCTCCACGTACAATTCCATTCCAGGGAGGGTTATCATGTACTCATCATTCTTCTTCAGCAAAACATTCATATACACCTCTATTCACCAGTCTCCCTTAAGACAGCTACTTTGCTGTGACTGACTGACTGCCAGCCAGCCAGCCAGCCAGCCAGCCAGCCAACCAACCAGCCAACCAACCAGCCTGCCAGCCAGCTAGCTAGCCAGCCAGCCAGCCAGCCAGCCAGCCCACCAGCCAGCCAGCCCACCAGCCAGCCAGCCAGCCAGCCAGCCAGCCACCTAGCTAGCTAGCTAGCTAGCTAGCTGGTCAAATCCAGGGAAAATTATTCCTCGCTCATCTCACCTTCTGCAAGAGGTCAAAGCCTGCAGCTGCACTCCAAGCTGTTGAAGCCTCAGCATGCATCAGGTCCACAGGATACCCTTGCAGGAAGCAGGTTTCTACCCACTGTCCCCCAGCTGAGGGGGGAACAGGAGGCCTTTGCCTACATGCTGTCATCTGTGCTCACAGGCCATAAACATCTACCCTCCCTGGCCCACCTGTGGAAATCTTCACGCATCCCCCCATGCCATAACCATGCCATTTTCATGTCACAGTTACCTTACAGGGTCTTTCAATGCCTTCTACATGCTCTGCAGTGATAGGCCTTTCACTGCAGCATGGCATATATATTCACACAGCTGCAGCCTGCTGCAAGATGCTGACCCTGCTTTGCCAGGGGGACAGGCCTGGCCATTGGCCCATGACTTCGGGCTATATTAACCTATGTCAGGATGCTCCTGGGACCCATGGACTGCTCACATTGCTTTGTGCTTGTGCCTTATACCTACTAACAAATGACAGTGAGAGGACACACTGTCTGAGGATCTCCTTTGCATATTCATTCCTCCACTGCTATTTCTACAGAATGTCACAAATTCCATCAAAACAACTATGTACACACAGGAGGACACTGTAGGAGTGGACTTAGTTGCAGCCTACCGTGTTGCATTGCAAAGCCATTTCCATCGTAGCACTCTTTCTGTTCAGAACTCCAATTCCTTGCAGCACCTACCTCCCATGTCTTACCCATGGCACTTACAAATCACAGGTGTCATCTCACAAGTACCGCACCCAGCCTATCAACACACCTCGCACAATTCTCTAGATGCGCACAGAGGATCTCTTTGCACTTCTCATTTTCACTCTCCAATCTCTGCCTCAGCACGTACAATACCTCAACCCCTCCGCTTTTGCTTCTCAGCAATGCATGCCTCCTACTATGGCAACTGCAACACTTCTCAAACACAACACATACCTTCCCATATCCACATCTGTAGGACAGCCACAACTGTGTGCTCCAACAGGACAGATTCTTCTCCATTTCCATCTTCACTGTCACACCCAGTGCCAGCACATGTAGCTCCACATGGATGCAGCACCATTGTGACGCAGGCAGCCCTGTGAAACACACAAATCCCATCACTGACACCGTCCATCCCTGCCCATCCCTGTCAGCGAGACATTTATGGCCACCTTCTTTCCTACAGCCTTTCTAACACTCTTATACAATCATGAATCCCCTCATTACCCCCTTCTGTGTCATTTCACATACTTCATCTTTCTCACTAAGCCACTCTGTGGGTCTCTTGTGACATACTCAGAATCTGCAGTGGCCCAAACATCCACATAGCATTCCATTTCAGGGATAATTGTCACACACTGCTTGTCCTTGCTCAGCAAACATCCATATACCACTCCATCCACAAGTGTCCCTGCACACTGCCGCTTTGCAGGGACAATGGGCCCGCTCTTTACACGGATGGAAAATTATTCCTAGGTCATCTCACCTTCTGGGACAGCTGTGTATGCACTAAGACCCGAGCCAGGAGCTGCACAGCAAATCCACTAGGCCTCAGTATGCAGCGGGCGAGGAGGATGTGCCTGCAGGAACCGGGTTCGTACAGACCGTCCCGCAGCTCAGGGCGGATCGGGAGGCCTCGGGGTACGTGCGGTAAGCTGCGGTGTCACGCAATACACAAGCATCCTCTTTGGCCCCCCCGTGGAAAGCCTCAGCCAGCCGCACATGAAATAACCGTGCCATTTTCACGTCACAGGCACCTTACAGGCCCTTTCTACTCATGAGGGGCCCTGCACAGTGCTAGGCCACATACCACAGCAGTGCATTGAAAGCAACAGATCTGGAGTCTGCTGCAACTCACCGATCCCACTCGCCCGGGGGGACAGGCCTGGGCACAGTGCCATCGCTTCAGGGTCCATGAATCGATGTCCCGATGCTGCGGTGACTCACGCAGTGCCGATAAAGCTTTGTTCCTGTCCCTGGCCGTGAGGCCATCTGTTGTTCCACCGCTCTTTTTCTGTCCTCTTTTGCTCCTTGTGTCTCATACCTATGAGCAAATCCAAGGGAGAGGACACACAGTGTGAAGGTGTCCTTTGCCCCTCATTTAATTCTGAGGTGTTTATAGACACCCTTGTCATTGTCATGAACAGCAGTATGGAAACACAACAGGCTACCGCATGAGTGCACTCACCTCACACCCAGCCTGCTACTTTGCATTCCAAGCCATTTCCTTTGTAACACTTTGCACAGAACTGTAATCCCTTCAAGCACCTACCTCCGATCTCTTAGATGGGTCACTTGCAACTCACAGGTGTCACAATTTTTGCATGCAGCTTGTAAACGCACCCTGCATAGTTTTCTGTATGCACACAGAATATCTCTTGGCACCTCTCTATTTCTGTTCCAAACCTCTGCCTCAACATGTATGAGAACTCAGGTGCTCTGTGTTTGTTTCTCACCAAGACATACCTCCTGCTACGTATACTATGACACTCTTTAAATACCAAACATACCTTCCCATATTCACATCAGAGGACATCCCGATGTGAAGGCTTCAGCTGGGCACTTTCTTCTAAATGTCTGCCTTCACAATCCCACCCTGTGCCAGCACATGTTGCTCCATATGGATGCATTACCCTTGCAATGCAGGCAGCCCTGTGAAACACACAAATACTGTCACTGACCCTGTACATCCCTTGCCATACCTGTCAGCAAGACATTTCAAGCTGCCTTCTTTCCTAAAGCTTTTACAACAGTCTTATACAATCAGGAACCCCCTCATCACCCCCTTCTCTGTCATTTGACAGACTTGATCCTTCTCACTAAGCCACTCACGGTCTTTTTTGCTATGTAATCATAGTATGTACTGACCTGAACACCCACATACCATTCCATTTCAGGGATTGCTGTCACACATTCATCATCCTTCCTCACTCCATCATTCCTACAGATCTCCATCCACAGGCCTCCCTCAAGACAGATACTTTGCACTGACAGGCAGCCACCTTGTTATATTCACGGAGAATTACTTCTCAGCCATCTCACCGTCCGGGACAGGCGTGTAGGCAATAATGCCCAAGCCCGAGAACGCCCTCTGAATTGTCCAGGCCTCAGCATGCAGC
The DNA here is from genome assembly GCF_008360975.1 of Lichenostomus cassidix. Classification (NCBI taxonomy): domain Eukaryota; kingdom Metazoa; phylum Chordata; class Aves; order Passeriformes; family Meliphagidae; genus Lichenostomus; species Lichenostomus cassidix. Next base: position 192,432 of record NW_028147553.1, read on the forward strand.
GGGCGAACAGTAAACGCTCGCAGGATCCAGGCTCGTACATGCCGGCAGGAACTAGGTTTGTACATACTCTCCCCCACCTCAGGGGGAAGCAGGAGGCCTTCGGGTACCTGCCGTAAGCTCCGCTCACGTGCCACAGACATCTATCCTCTTTGCCTCAGCTGTGGGAAGCCTCACCCACCCTTACATGACATAAGCTTGCCATTTCCTATGTCACAGGCACCTTATAGGGTGTTTTCAATCCATTCCACACTGTCCGCAGTGCTAGGCCACATACCACAGCAGTGCATATGGAGCAACAGATGCTGAGCCTGCTGCCACACACTGAGCCCACTTTCCCAGGGGGACAACTCCGGCCACCGTCCCGTGGCTACGGGGTCCATTACCTGACGTCACGGTGCCCTCAGGACCCACGCAGTGTTGCCATAGGTCTGTGAGCCTTTCTGTGCAGGCACGTCTTCTCTTTTCCACTCTCTTTTTTTTCTTTCCTGGCGTCTTTTTGTCACTCCTCGCGTCTCATACCTAGAAAGAAATCCAAGTGAGAGGACACACTGTGCGAGGGTATCCTCTGCACGTTTTCACTTTCATCAGGACCACTGTGTGAACACTTCAGGCCACTGTAGGAGTGCAGTCACCCCACTTGCAGCCCGCTACCTGGCATTTCAAGGCCATCGCCTTTGTAGCACTTGTTCCCCACAGAACTGCCACGCTTTCCAGTACCTTCCTCCCACGTCTCGCACACGTCACTTACCACTCACAGGTGCCACAGTTATTGCACCAAGCTTGTAAACACGCTGTGCACGATGATGTGTATGCACACACATATCTCTTGGCACTTATCCATCTCGCTACCAAATGCCTGCCTAAACAGGGATGAAAGCAAAAATGCTCCACGTCTGCTTCTCAGCAACACATACCGTGCAGTACGGCAACTCTGACACATTTTAAACACGACACATACCTTCCCTTATCCACGTACCGAGGACAGCCAGAGGTGAAGGCTCCAGCAGGACACTTTGTTCTCCACGTGTGCCTTGACAATCACAGCCAGTGCCAGCAGATGTAGCTCCACACGGACGCAGTAGCCTCGCAATGAAGGCAGCCCTGTGAAACACACGAATACAGTCACCAAAAGATCCACATGAAATACACATCAAATTCCACTTCAGGGATTTCTGTCATAGACTCATAAATCTTTCTCAACCGAACATCCATATACAACTCCATCCAAAAGGCTCCCTGCACACAGCTGCTTTGCACATTACAAGCATGAAAAATTATTCCTAGGTCATCTCACCTTGTGGGACAGCTGTGTATGTATGCACTTAAATCAAAGCCAGCAGCTCGACTTCAAATCTTCTAGGCCTCAGTATGCAGCGGGCGAAGAGGATATGCCCGCAGGAAGCGGGTTTGTACACAGCGTCCAGCAGCTCAGGGGGGAACGGGAGCCCTCGGGATCCATGTGATAAGCTCCCGTCTCACGCAGGCCACAGCTATCCTCTTTGGCCCACCTGTGGAAAGCCTCCCCCAGCCCCACAGTCCTCAGCCACGCCATTTTCCCCTCACAGTTACCTAGCAGCATTTCCCGACGCATCGCACACTCTCCGCAGGCCTAGGCCTGGCACCACAGCACTGCATTTGCATCGACAGATCTGGAGCCCGCCGCGAGACACCGACCCAGTTTTAGCAGGGGGACAGGCCCGGGCATCGGTGCACGCCTTCCCCGAAGGAATTAAGCCACATCACAACGCCCGCCGGGAACCACGGCCCGGTCATATGCTCTGTCGCTGTCCTGTTATGTGTCCCTACCTGTCCTTCCAATCTTCCTTTCCTCTCTTCTCTTCTCTCTCTCTCCTTCTGTCTCTCGTACCTACTGACAGGTGACAGTGACAGGACCCACTGCCTGAGTACGTCTTCTCCACATCATTTCCTTCACAGGCATTTGTACAAAACGTTATAAGCTCCTTCATGAACAGTACCTGCGCACAACGGGACGCCGTAGGAGCGGACTCACCTCCCTTCCAGGCTGCCGTGTTGCATTTCTAAGCCATTCCCCTCGGAGAACTTTGTGATGTTCAAAGAAACCTGTCTAGAAGAGAGACAGTAAAAAACTTAGCTGTCTGCTACATCTGCATACCATTACCAGGCACTTGAACAGCAAGGAAGTACCCAAACCAGGAAACAATGACTTCATTCTTACCCCTGTGTGCCTACTTACCATCTTTGACAAGTACAAACATTCCCTTAGCCTCTGCAGTCACGTACATATCTGATGGTTTTTACTTGCCTTGGTTTTCCACCTTCATTTCAATGCTTTGCTCCTCACGTACAGCTCGTGCCACCTTCTATTTTTCGGTTCCATGTGCTTTTGGTTTGTTTGCTCAATGTCTTTTCACTTTCCTCTGCCATGCTGCCTTTAAATTAATTTTTTTTTTTTTTTTTTTTTTTTTTAAAGGGAGCATGCCACCTTGGCTGCATCTCTGTTCCCTAGCATCCGTGCTTTTTCCTTTTTTTCCTGTCTTTTTTTTTTTTCCCATTACCAAATTATATATATTTCTACATATAATATATATTATAAATAAAATGTATATATACTATGCAAGACATCAGACATATAGTAACATATACAAATAAATGAATTCCATTATATACCATATATATTATATGTATAATATCTAACATACATTCCATATATTTCATATATAGCACATATGATATAGCCAATAGATAATATATATTACCTACTACCCATTTTATAGCCAAATATGATATGTATAATATCTATATTTCATATATCCACATGAAATACATAAAATTGATGTAACATACATATACTAGATATATTATTATACTCAGCTGCTGCTTACCGGGTTGCTGCTCCTCAGGCAACCGTCAGCAGGTGTTTCTGGGGGTGGTGATGCTCCTCAGGCAACCGTCAGCAGGTGTTTCTGGGGGTGGTGATGCTCATCAGGCAACTGCCAGCAGGTGTTTCTGGGGGTGGTGATGCTCATCAGGTAACCATCTCCAGGTGTTTCTGGGGGTGGTGATGCTCATCAGCCGAACAGCTTGTACATCTGTGCGAAAGTCCAGAAGCCATACCTAGTGTTCCAAAAACTGCATTTTTATGAAAGGACTGACTATTCCATCTCAAGGTCCTGGTAAACACACCGAAAGCACCAGAGCCCACACAACAGGGCTACGCACTCTCCCGTCCCGGCAGCAGCCGCTCCACCTGCACAGCGTCCCGGCTCAGCCTCCACCCGAGCGCCCCGAACAGCGGCACCAGCCACGCCTCGCGGTGGCCGGCCGCTGCAGGTCCTCTACTCCCTGCCCGTTCCATCGTCCCCGACGTTGCTGTATGTGTGTGCCACTCAGTGTGGAGCACGTGCTGTTTTCCAGTATCTCCTTCTTACCTGCCCAGGCGCCGCGCTGACCGGACAGCCCCCACAGCCCGCAGTCAGTCCGTGCCGCAGACACCCGAGCAGCCGGGCCGCGAGCGCGCAGGACCCGGTGCGGGGACGCGGCCGCCGCCGTCGGTGCCCCCCCCGTCCCGGTCCCGGCGCGGGGACGCTGCCGCCGCCGCCCGCGCCCCCCCCCCTTCCCGGCGCCAGGACGCGGCCGCGGCCGGCGTGGCCCCCCCCCCCAGACTCCCGGCACGGGGATGCAGCTGAGGCTGGCCGTCCCCGTTTCCTTTGCGCCGCAAACAAACTGCTGCCGCCGCCGGGACATCCACCTCCCCTCCCCGGAGACGCAGCCCGGGCGGGCGGGTCCCCCACCACTGTCTATCGGCGGCGGCGAGTGCTGCTGCCGCCGCTGCCGCCGCCCCCCCCCCCCTCGGCGGCAGGCGCCGCCGCTCCCCCGGCGACTCAGGAAACCTGTACCGCTCTGCGCGCAACAGACCCCCCAGCCTCCACCGGCCTCTCGACCGGGGTCGCCGCCGGCTTCACCTGCAGTCCGCCGGCGCTCCGCCGTCGCCGCCGCCGCCCACGGCGCCGCCCTCGCCGCTCCACCGGCGCCGCTCCGCCACCTCTCCCGCAGCTCCGCCGCAGCCGGCACTCAGCCGCGGAGCGCCGTCGCCGCTCGGCCGCCGCCGGCAGTCCACCGCCGCTGCCCCGCCGCCGCCGCTCGGCCGCCGCCGGCGCTCCGCGGCCGGTTCTCCGCCGCTCCTCCGCTCCCTCCGCCGCCACCGCCGCCGGCTGGCCGCCCGGAGCCGCTGGCGGCGCTTGGCCGCCGCCGGCGCTCCGGCCGGTGCTCCTCCGCCTCCGCTGCCGCTGCCGCGCTGCCGCTGGGCCCCCGGAGCGCCGGCGGGCGCTGCCGCGCCGGCGTCCGCGCCGGTGCTCCTCCGCTCGCTGCCTCGCTGCCCCGCTGCCGCCGCCAGCCGCGGAGCGTCGGCGGCGCTGGGCCGCCGCCGGCGCTCCGCGGCCGGTGCTCCTCCGCTCCTCCGTCTCCCCGCTGCCGCCGCTGGCCGCTGCCCGAGTCGGTGGCGTCGCTGCCGCCGGCGCTCCGCGGCCGGTGTCCGCCGCCTCCGCCCCGCCGCCGCCGCCGCCGCGCCGCCGCCCGGCCGCCGGCGGCGCTTGATGCTGCCGGCGCTCCGCGGCCGGTGCTCCGCCGCCTCCGCTCCCGCCGCCGCCCGCCCGCCGCCGGCGCTCACCTTCCACTGCCTCACCGTAGCCGCCGCCGCTCCGCCGCTCCTCGTCCGCCGCTGGTGCTCCTAGGGGTCTCGCGGCCGGCGCCGGGGGGCCCCTCTTGAGGGGCTCGGAGCCGAGGGGCGGGGAGAGGCGGGCCGGGGCGGAGAGGGGCGGGCCGGGGCGGGGCTTGGCGGCGAGGGGCGGGCCGGGGCGCCGAGGGGCGTGGCCGCCGTTCGGCCGACGGCGCCGGTGCGTATCCCTGAATGCAGGGATCTCGGCAGTTCCCGCCGCCCCGACCGCGCCGTCGCTCTTTCCCGCAAGCCCGCAAGGCTCGCGAGCCGCCGCGGCGGCACTCTCGGGGTGCCCATTTCGTTCAGGCAGCCAGGTACGTTCCTAAACCCCCTGAGAATACCCCGCGGCCGCCCTTTTCGAACGCGTCACAACTGCGCATGCTCGAGCCAGCCGACGCCATTTTGGCCGTCGTCCGTACCGCGCATGCTCGAGCGATGCGGGCGCCATTTTGGTTGTCGTCCGTACCGCGCATGCTCGAGCGATGCCGACGCCATTTTGGTAGTCCACGGTACCGCGCATGCTCGAGCGATGCCGACGCCATTTTGGTAGTCCACCGTACCGCGCATGCTCGAGCGATGCGGGCGCCATTTTGGTTGTCGTCCGTACCGCGCATGCTCGAGCGATGCCGACGCCATTTTGGTAGTCCACGGCATCGCGCATGCTCGGTACAGCGCGGGTGAGGGTGGGGGTGTAGGGTACAGGGATCGGGTGCAGGGATCAGGGGTTATAGGGTACTGTAAAAGGCTTATAGCGAGGGTGAGGAAGAGGGTGGGGTGAGGGAGCAGGGACAAGGGATCAGGTGTAGGGATCAGGAGTCATCATTACAGTGAGGATGAGGATGAGGGTCACCATGAGGGTGAGGGAACAGGGCCTAGGGGTCAGGTGCAGGGGATCAGGTTTTAGGGCTACAGTGAGGGTATAGATGAGGGTAATATGACACTACAGTGCCAAGGGATCAGGTGCAAGGGATCAGGGTTAGGGTTACGATTAGGGGTGCGTTCAGGGGGCGTGGTCTAGGGAGAGGGTTGCAAAGGGGCGGGTCTGAGTCGTCAGGGGGCGTGGTCTAGGGTTCGGGTTGCGAAGGGGCCCAGGTGCAGTGAATAGGGGGGGTGGTGAGGATGGGGTGTGTCGAGGGTTAGGGTCGTTACAGTAGCAATAGTAATGACAGTGCTTAGGATTAGGGGTAATTGGTATCATGAGGTCATTACTGTTATTCAGATGCTTGGTATCATGAATGTTGTTTGTCTATATAGAATTGTTAGCCTATGCAGGGTAATCAGCATCATAAGGGTATCTAGTATAATAAAGAGAGTTTGCATAATTAAGGTGGTGATTAGCATAATATGTGTACTCAGCATAATTAGGGGTTGTTAGCATAATTAAGATGGCTAGCATAATTAGGATGATTACCATATTTAGGGTTGTTGTCAGCAGCATCATTAGGGTTGTCAGTGTATTCCATGTCATTAGCATAATGAAGAAGGTCATTTGCATCACTGGGGCAATTATGATCATTAGCATCATGAGCATGATTAAGTTGTGAATGAGTCCATGCTTAGCATAATTAGGGTTCTTTGGTACAATTTCAGTCATTTGCATAACAACAGTTACCATTGCTGCTGTAGGTATGTATGACCTTCATCCCCTCCACAATTAAGACACTTCGCAGCAGGAGGGCAAGGACCCGTCAGAATACAATTAAGACACTTTGCAGCAGGAGGGCAAGTACCCAGATAGGCGCAATGAAGATACCCACCCCCGTGATGACGAGGACCATGGTAACAGCAATCAGCAGTCCTAGAAGGGAATGATCATGATCATAATGACCACAATTGTGGTCATTATGCCGTATAAGGTAAGAACAACAATGAGCACATATAGCAGAACAGACAGAAACAATATTACCAGGAGAGGCACAATAGCAAAGATAAGCATAATAAGTACAGGAAGTCGGAAAATGACACCTACCATGCTATGCAATCCAGGAGAGCAGTCATAAGGTCTGGAGAAACACTGTACAGTCAGGGGGCGGGGTCGGTGGGCGGGGTCGGTGGGCGGGGTCGGTGGGCGGAGTCGGTGGGCGGGGTCAGGGGGCGGGGTCGGTGGGCGGGGTCGGTGTGCGGAGTCGGTGGGCGGGGTCAGGGGGCGGGGTCGGTGGGCGGGGTCGGTGGGTGGAGTCGGTGGGCGGAGTCGGTGGGCGGGGTTAGGGTTAGGGTTAGGGTTAGGGTTAGGGTTAGGGTTAGGGTTAGGGTTAGGGTTAGGGTTAGGGTTAGGGTTAGGGGTTAGGGTTAGGGTTAGGGTTAGGGTTAGGGTTAGGGTTAGGGTTAGGGTTAGGGTTAGGGTTAGGGTTAGGGTTAGGGTTAGGGTTAGGGTTAATG
>NW_028147553.1:199996-247150 GCF_008360975.1 Lichenostomus cassidix
CTGAGTCTAACCCTAACCCTAACCCTAACCCTAACCCTAACCCTAACCCTAACCCTAACCCTAACCCTAACCCTAACCCTAACCCTAACCCTAACCCTAACCCTAACCCTAACCCTAACCCTAACCCTAACCCTAACCCTAACCCTAACCCTAACCCTAACCCTAACCCTAACCCTAACCCTAACCCTAACCCTAACCCTAACCCTAACCCTAACCCTAACCCTAACCCTAACCCTAACCCTAACCCTAACCCTAACCCTAACCCTAACCCCGCCCACCGACCCCGCCCACCGACCCCGCCCACCGACCCCGCCCACCGACCCCGCCCACCGACCCCGCCCCCTGACTGTACAGTGTTTCTCCAGACCTTATGGCTGCTCTCCTGGATTGCATAGCATGGTAGGTGTCATTTTCCGACTTCCTGTACTTATTATGCTTATCTTTGCTATTGTGCCTCTCCTGGTAATATTGTTTCTGTCTGTTCTGCTATATGTGCTCATTGTTGTTCTTACCTTATACAGCATAATGACCACAATTGTGGTCATCATGATCATTCCCTTCTAGGACTGCTGATTGCTGTTACCATGGTCCTCGTCATCACGGGGGTGGGTATCTTCATTGTGCCTATCTGGGTACTTGCCCTCCTGCTGCAAAGTGTCTTAATTGTATTCTGACGGGTCCTTGCCCTCCTGCTGCGAAGTGTCTTAATTGTGGAGGGGATGAAGGTCATACGTACCTATAGCAGCAATGGTAACTGTTGTTATGCAAATGACTGAAATTGTACCAAAGAACCCTAATTATGCTAAGCATGGACTCATTCACAAGTTAGTCATGCTCATGATGCTAATGATCATAATCGCCCCAGTGATGCAAATGACCTTCTTCATTATGCTAATGACATGGATTATGCTGACAACCCTAATGATGCTGCTGACAACAACCCTAAATATGGTAATCATCCTAATTATGCTAGCCATCTTAATTATGCTAACAACCCCTAATTATGCTAACAACCCCTAATTATGCTAATCATCATCTTAATTATGCTAACAACCCCTAATTATGCTAAGTACACATATTATGCTAATCACCACCTTAATTATGCAAACTATCTTTATTATACTAGATACCCTTATGATGCTGATTACCCTGCATAGGCTAACAATTCTATGTAGACAAACAACATTCATGATACCAAGCATCTGAATAACAGTAATGACCTCATGATTCTAATTACCCCTAATCCTAAGCACTGGCATCACTATTGCTACTGTAACGACCCTAACCCTCGACACACCCCCTCCTCACCACCCCCCCTATTCACTGCACCTGGGCCCCTTCGCAACCCGAACCCTAGACCACGCCCCCTGACGACTCAGACCCGCCCCTTTGCAACCCGAACCCTAGACCACGCCCCCTGAACGCACCCCTAATCGTAACCCTAACCCTGATCCCTTGCACCTGAACGCACCCCCTAATCGTAACCCTAACCCTGATCCCTTGCACCTGATCCCTTGGCACTGTAGTGTCATATTACCCTCATCTATACCCTCACTGTAGCCCTAAAACCTGATCCCCTGCACCTGACCCCTTGGCCCTGTTCCCTCACCCTCATGGTGACCCTCATCCTCATCCTCACTGTAATGATTACTCCTGATCCCTAGACCTGATCCCTTGTCCCTGTTCCCTCACCCCACCCTCTTCCTCACCCTCGCTATAACCCTTTTACAGTACCCTATAACCCCTGATCCCTGCACCCAATCCCTTTACCCTACACCCCCACCCTCACCCGCGCTGTACCGAGCATGCGCGATGCCGTGGACTACCAAAATGGCGTCGGCATCGCTCGAGCATGCGCAGTTCGGTGAACTACCAAAATGGCGTCGGCATCGCTCGAGCATGCGCGGTACGGACGACAACCAAAATGGCGCCCGCATCGCTCGAGCATGCGCGGTACCGTGGACTACCAAAATGGCGTCGGCATCGCTCGAGCATGCGCGGTACCGTGGACTACCAAAATGGCGCCGGCATCGCTCGAGCATGCGCGGTACGGACGACAACCAAAATGGCGCCCGCATCGCTCGAGCATGCGCGGTACGGACGACGGCCAAAATGGCGTCGGCTGGCTCGAGCATGCGCAGTTGTGACGCGTTCGAAAAGGGCGGCCGCGGGGTATTCTCAGGGGGTTTAGGAACGTACCTGGCTGCCTGAACGAAATGGGCACCCCGAGAGTGCCGCCGCGGCGACTCGCGAGCCTTGCGGGCTTGCGGGAAAGAGCGGCGGCGCGGTCGGGGCGGGGGGAGCTTCCGAGATCCCTGCGTTCAGGGATACGCACCGGCGCCGTCGGCCGAACGGCGGCCACGCCCCTCGGCGCCCCGGCCCGCCCCTGGCCGCCAAGCCCCGCCCCGGCCCGCCCCTCTCCGCCCCGGCCCGCCTCTCCCCGCCCCTCGGCTCCGAGCCCCTCAAGAGGGGCCCCCCGGCGCCGCCCGCGAGACCCCCGGGAGCACCAGCGGCGGACGAGGAGCGGCGGAGCGGCGGCGGCTACGGTGAGGCAGCGGAAGGTGAGCGCGGGCGGCGGCCGGGCGGCGGCGGGAGCGGAGGGGCGGAGGAGCGACGGAGCACCGGCCGCGGAGCGCCGGCGGCGGCCCAGCGCCGCCGACGCTCCGGGGCCGGGCGGCGGCGGCGGGAGCGGACGGCGGAGGAGCACCGGCCGCGGAGCGCCAGCGGCGGCCCAGCGCCGCCGGCGCTCAGGGCCGGGCGGCGGAAGCACCGTGGCGGCGGCGGCGGAGGGGCGCGGAACACCGGCCGCGGGCGCAGCGCGGCCAGCAGCGCCGCCGACCTCGAGGCCGGCGGCGGCGGCGGCGGCCGGAGGGGCGGAGGAGCACCGGCCGCGGAGCGCGGCGGCCCAGCGCCGCCGCCGCTCGGGGCCGGGCGGCAGCAGCCGGAGCGGACGAGCGGCGGAGAACCGGCCGAGCGCGGGCGGCGGCCCAAGCGCCGCCAGCGCTCGAGGCCGGGCGGCAGCGGCGGCGCGCAGGGAGCGGGGAGCGGCGGAGGAACCGGCCGCGGCGGCGGGAGCGGAGGAGCGGCGGAGAACCCGGCCGGAGCCCGGGCGGCGGCCAGCGCCACGCGCCCGGCAGCCCCACGGCCGAGCGGCGCAGCAGCCCGGGAGCGGGACGAGCGCGGAGAACCGGCCGCGGGCGCGGCAGCGGCCGGCGGCGGCGCGGGGAGCAGGCGGTGGACTGCGGCGGCGGCAGCGGCGACGGCGCTCCGCGGCTGAGTGCCGGCTGCGGCGGAGCAGCGGGAGAGGTGGCGGAGCGGCGCCGGTGGAGCGGCGGGGGCGGCGGCATGGGCGGCGGCGGCGACGGCGGAGCGCCGGCGGACTGCAGGTGAAGCCGGCGGCGACCCCGGTCGAGAGGCCGGTGGAGGCTGGGGCTCGGTTGCGCGCAGAGCGGTACAGGTTTCCTGAGTCGCCGGGGGAGCGGCGGCGCCTGCCGCCGAGGAGGGGGTGGGCGGCGGCAGCGGCGGCAGCAGCACTCGCCGCCGCCGATAGACAGTGGTGGGGGACCCGCCCGCCCGGGCTGCGTCTCCGGGGAGGGGAGGTGGATGTCCCGGCGGCGGCAGCAGTTTGTTTGCGGCGCAAAGGAAACGGGGACGGCCAGCCTCAGCTGCATCCCCGTGCCGGGAGTCTGGGGGGGGGGGCCACGCCGGCCGCGGCCGCGTCCTGGCGCCGGGAAGGGGGGGGGGCGCGGGCGGCGGCGGCAGCGTCCCCGCGCCGGGAACGGGACGGGGGGGCACCGACGGCGGCGGCCGCGTCCCCGCACCGGGTCCTGCGCGCTCGCGGCCCGGCTGCTCGGGTGTCTGCGGCACGGACTGACTGCGGGCTGTGGGGGCTGTCCGGTCAGCGCGGCGCCTGGGCAGGTAAGAAGGAGATACTGGAAAACAGCACGTGCTCCACACTGAGTGGCACACACATACAGGAACGTCGGGGACGATGGAACGGGCAGGGAGTGGAGGACCTGCAGCGGCTGGCCACCGCGAGGCATGGGTGGAGCCGGTGTTCGGGGCGCTCGGGTGGAGGCTGAGCCGGGACGCTGTGCAGGTGGAGCGGCTGCTGCCGGGACGGGAGAGTGCGTAGCCCTGTTGTGTGGGCTCTGGTGCTTTCGGTGTGTTTACCAGGACCTTGAGATGGAATAGTCGCTCCTTTCAGAAAAATGCAGTTTTTGGAACACTAGGTATGGCTTCTGGACTTTCGCACAGATGTACGAGCTGTTCGGCTGATGAGCATCACCACCCCCAGAAACACCTGGAGATGGTTACCTGATGAGCATCACCACCCCCAGAAACACCTGGAGATGGTTACCTGATGAGCATCACCACCCCCAGAAACACCTGGAGATGGTTACCTGATGAGCATCACCACCCCCAGAAACACCTGCAGACGGTTGCCTGATGAGCATCACCACCCCCAGAAACACCTGCTGACGGTTGCCTGAGGAGCAGCAACCCGGTAAGCAGCAGCTGAGTATAATAATATATCTAGTAGATGTATGTTACATCAATTTTATGTATTTTATGTGGATATATGAAATATAGATATTATACATATCATATTTGGCTATAAAATGGGTAGTAGGTAATATATATTATCTGTTGGCTATATCATATGTGGTATATATGAAATATATGGAATGTATGTTAGATATTATACATATAATATATATGTTATATAATGGAATTCATATATTTGTATATGTTACTATATGTCTGATGTCTTGCATAGTATATATACATTTTATTTATAATATATATTATATGTAGAAATATATATAATTTGGTAATGGGAAAAAAAAAAAAAAGACAGGAAAAAAAGGAAAAAGCACGGATGCTAGGGAACAGAGATGCAGCCAAGGTGGCATGCTCCCTTTAAAAAAAAAAAAAAAAAAAAATTAATGTAAAGGCAGCATGGCAGAGGAAAGTGAAAAGACATTGAGCAAACAAACCAAAAGCACATGGAACCGAAAAATAGAAGGTGGCACGAGCTGTACGTGAGGAGCAAAGCATTGAAATGAAGGTGGAAAACCAAGGCAAGTAAAAACCATCAGATATGTACGTGACTGCAGAGGCTAAGGGAATGTTTGTACTTGTCAAAGATGGTAAGTAGGCACACAGGGGTAAGAATGAAGTCATTGTTTCCTGGTTTGGGTACTTCCTTGCTGTTCAAGTGCCTGCTAATGGGATGCAGATGTAGCAGACAGCTAAGTTTTTTACTGTCTCTCTTCTAGACAGGTTTCTTTGAACATCACAAAGTTCTCCGAGGGGAATGGCTTAGAAATGCAACACGGCAGCCTGGAAGGGAGGTGAGTCCGCTCCTACGGCGTCCCGTTGTGCGCAGGTACTGTTCATGAAGGAGCTTATAACGTTTTGTACAAATGCCTGTGAAGGAAATGATGTGGAGAAGACATACTCAGGCGGTGGGTCCTGTCACTGTCACCTGTCAGTAGGTACGAGAGACAGAAGGAGAGAGAGAGAGAAGAGAAGAGAGGAAAGGAAGATTGGAAGGACAGGTAGGGACACATAACAGGACAGCGACAGAGCATATGACCGGGCCGTGGTTCCCGGCGGGCATTGTGATGTGGCTTAATTCCTTCGGGGAAGGCGTGCGCCGATGCCCGGGCCTGTCCCCCTGCTAAAACTGGGTCGGTGTCTGGCGGCGGGCTCCAGATCTGTCGATGCAAATGCGGTGCTGTGGTGCCAGGCCTAGGCCTGCGGAGAGTGTGCGATGCGTCGGGAAATGCTGCTAGGTAACTGTGAGGGGAAAATGGCGTGGCTGAGGACTGTGGGGCTGGGGGAGGCTTTCCACAGGTGGGCCAAAGAGGATAGCTGTGGCCTGCGTGAGACGGGAGCTTATCACGTGGATCCCGAGGGCTCCCGTTCCCCCCTGAGCTGCTGGACGGTGTGTACAAACCCGCTTCCTGCGGGCATATCCTCTTCGCCCGCTGCATACTGAGGCCTAGAAGATTTGAAGTGGAGCTGCTGGCTTTGATTTAAGTGCATACATACACAGCTGTCCCACAAGGTGAGATGAGCTAGGAATAATTTTTCATGCTTGTAATGTGCAAAGCAGCTGTGTGCAGGGAGCCTTTTGGATGGAGTTGTATATGGATGTCCGGTTGAGAAAGATTTATGAGTCTATGACAGAAATCCCTGAAGTGGAATTTGATGTGTATTTCATGTGGATCTTTTGGTGACTGTATTCATGTGTTTCACAGGGCTGCCTTCATTGCGAGGCTACTGCGTCCGTGTGGAGCTACATCTGCTGGCACTGGCTGTGATTGTCAAGGCACACGTGGAGAACAAAGTGTCCTGCTGGAGCCTTCACCTCTGCCTGTCCTCTGGACGTGGATAAGGGAAGGTATGTGTCGTGTTTAAAATGTGTCAGAGTTGCCGTACTGCACGGTATGTGTTGCTGAGAAGCAGACGTGGAGCATTTTTGCTTTCATCCCTGTTTAGGCAGGCACTTGGTAGCGAGATGGATAAGTGCCAAGAGATATGTGTGTGCATACACATCATCGTGCACAGCGTGTTTACAAGCTTGGTGCAATAACTGTGGCACCTGTGAGTGGTAAGTGACGTGTGCGAGACGTGGGAGGAAGGTACTGGAAAGCGTGGCAGTTCTGTGGGGAACACGTGCTACAAAGGCGATGGCCTTGAAATGCGAGGTAGCGGGCTGCAAGTGGGGTGACTGCACTCCTACAGTGGCCTGAAGTGTTCACACAGTGGTCCTGATGAAAGTGAAAACGTGCAGAGGATACCCTCGCACAGTGTGTCCTCTCACTTGGATTTCTTTCTAGGTATGAGACGCGAGGAGTGACAAAAAGACGCCAGGAAAGAAAAAAAAAGAGAGTGGAAAAGAGAAGACGTGCCTGCACAGAAAGGCTCACAGACCTATGGCAACACTGCGTGGGTCCTGAGGGCACCGTGACGTCAGGTAATGGACCCCGTAGCCACGGGACGGTGGCCGGAGTTGTCCCCCTGGGAAAGTGGGCTCAGTGTGTGGCAGCAGGCTCAGCATCTGTTGCTCGATATGCACTGCTGTGGTATGTGGCCTAGCACTGCGGACAGTGTGGAATGGATTGAAAACACCCTATAAGGTGCCTGTGACATAGGAAATGGCAAGCTTATGTCATGTAAGGGTGGGTGAGGCTTCCCACAGCTGAGGCAAAGAGGATAGATGTCTGTGGCACGTGAGCGGAGCTTACGGCAGGTACCCGAAGGCCTCCTGCTTCCCCCTGAGGTGGGGGAGAGTATGTACAAACCTAGTTCCTGCCGGCATGTACGAGCCTGGATCCTGCGAGCGTTTACTGTTCGCCCGCTGCATGCTGAGGCCTGGACAATTCAGAGGGCGTTCTCGGGCTTGGGCATTATTGCCTACACGCCTGTCCCGGACGGTGAGATGGCTGAGAAGTAATTCTCCGTGAATATAACAAGGTGGCTGCCTGTCAGTGCAAAGTATCTGTCTTGAGGGAGGCCTGTGGATGGAGATCTGTAGGAATGATGGAGTGAGGAAGGATGATGAATGTGTGACAGCAATCCCTGAAATGGAATGGTATGTGGGTGTTCAGGTCAGTACATACTATGATTACATGGCAAAAAAAGACCGTGAGTGGCTTAGTGAGAAGGATCAAGTCTGTCAAATGACAGAGAAGGGGGCGATGAGGGGGTTCCTGATTGTATAAGACTGTTGTAAAAGCTTTAGGAAAGAAGGCAGCTTGAAATGTCTTGCTGACAGGTATGGCAAGGGATGTACAGGGTCAGTGACGGTATTTGTGTGTTTCACAGGGCTGCCTGCATTGCAAGGGTAATGCATCCATATGGAGCAACATGTGCTGGCACAGGGTGGGATTGTGAAGGCAGACATTTAGAAGAAAGTGCCCAGCTGGAGCCTTCACATCGGGATGTCCTCTGATGTGAATATGGGAAGGTATGTTTGGTATTTAAAGAGTGTCATAGTATACATAGCAGGAGGTATGTCTTGGTGAGAAACAAACACAGAGCACCTGAGTTCTCATACATGTTGAGGCAGAGGTTTGGAACAGAAATAGAGAGGTGCCAAGAGATATTCAGTGTGCATACAGAAAACTATGCAGGGTGCGTTTACAAGCTGGATGCAAAAATTGTGACACCTGTGAGTTGCAAGTGACCCATCTAAGAGATCGGAGGTAGGTGCTTGAAGGGATTACAGTTCTGTGCAAAGTGTTACAAAGGAAATGGCTTGGAATGCAAAGTAGCACGCTGGGTGTGAGGTGAGTGCACTCATGCGGTAGCCTGTTGTGTTTCCATACTGCTGTTCATGACAATGACAAGGCAGTCTATAAACACCTCAGAATTAAATGAGGGGCAAAGGACACCTTCACACTGTGTGTCCTCTCCCTTGGATTTGCTCATAGGTATGAGACACAAGGAGCAAAAGAGGACAGAAAAAGAGCGGTGGAACAACAGATGGCCTCACAGCCAGGGACAGGAACAAAGCTTTATCGGCACTGCGTGAGTCACCGCAGCATCGTGACATCGATTCGTGGACCCTGAAGCGATGGCACTGTGCCCAGGCCTGTCCCCCCGGGCGAGTGGGATCGGTGAGTTGCAGCAGACTCCACATCTCTTGCTTTCAATGCACTGCTGTGGTATGTGGCCTAGCACTGTGCAGGGCCCCTCATGAGTAGAAAGGGCCTGTAAGGTGCCTGTGACGTGAAAATGGCACGGTTATTTCATGTGCGGCTGGCTGAGGCTTTCCACGGGGGGGCCAAAGAGGATGCTTGTGTATTGCGTGAGACCGCAGCTTACCGCACGTACCCCGAGGCCTCCCGATCCGCCCTGAGCTGCGGGACGGTCTGTACGAACCCGGTTCCTGCAGGCACATCCTCCTCGCCCGCTGCATACTGAGGCCTAGTGGATTTGCTGTGCAGCTCCTGGCTCGGGTCTTAGTGCATACACAGCTGTCCCAGAAGGTGAGATGACCTAGGAATAATTTTCCATCCGTGTAAAGAGCGGGCCCATTGTCCCTGCAAAGCGGCAGTGTGCAGGGAGACTTGTGGATGGAGTGGTATATGGATGTTTGCTGAGCAAGGACAAGCAGTGTGTGACAATTATCCCTGAAATGGAATGCTATGTGGATGTTTGGGCCACTGCAGATTCTGAGTATGTCACAAGAGACCCACAGAGTGGCTTAGTGAGAAAGATGAAGTATGTGAAATGACACAGAAGGGGGTAATGAGGGGATTCATGATTGTATAAGAGTGTTAGAAAAGCTGTAGGAAAGAAGGTGGCCATAAATGTCTCGCTGACAGGGATGGGCAGGGATGGACGGTGTCAGTGACGGGATTTGTGTGTTTCACAGGGCTGCCTGTGTCACAATGGTGCTGCATCCATGTGGAGCTACATGTGCTGGCACTGGGTGTGACAGTGAAGATGGAAATGGAGAAGAATCTGTCCTGTTGGAGCACGCAGTTGTGGCTGTCCTACAGATGTGGATATGGGAAGGTATGTGTTGTGTTTCAGAAGTGTTGCAGTTGCCATAGTAGGAGGCATGCATTGCTGAGAAGCAAAAGCGGAGGGGTTGAGGTATTGTACGTGCTGAGGCAGAGATTGGAGAGTGAAAGTGAGAAGTGCAAAGAGATCCTCTGTGCGCATGTAGAGAATTGTGCGAGGTGTGTTGATAGACTGGGTGCGGTACTTGTGAGATGACACCTGTGATTTGTAAGTGCCATGGGTAAGACATGGGAGGTAGGTGCTGCAAGGAATTGGAGTTCTGAACAGAAAGAGTGCTACGATGGAAATGGCTTTGCAATGCAACACGGTAGGCTGCAACTAAGTCCACTCCTACAGTGTCCTCCTGTGTGTACATAGTTGTTTTGATGGAATTTGTGACATTCTGTAGAAATAGCAGTGGAGGAATGAATATGCAAAGGAGATCCTCAGACAGTGTGTCCTCTCACTGTCATTTGTTAGTAGCTATAAGGCACAAGCACAAAGCAATGTGAGCAGTCCATGGGTCCCAGGAGCATCCTGACGTAGGTTAATATAGCCCGAAGTCATGGGCCGATGGCCAGGCCTGTCCCCCTGGCAAAGCAGCATCAGCATCTTGCAGCACGCTGCAGCTGTGTGAATATATATGCCATGCTGCAGTGAAAGGCCTATCACTGCAGAGTATGTAGAAGGCATTGAAAGACCCTGTAAGGTAACTGTGACATGAAAATGGCATGTGTGTAGCATGTGGGGCTGGACGAGGGTTTGCACACGTGGGCCACAGAGGGGAGATGTTTATGGCCTGTAAGCACAGATGACAGCATGTAGGCAAAGGCCTCCTGTTCCCCCCTCAGCTGGGGGACAGTGGGTAGAAACCTGCTTCCTGCAAGGGTATCCTCTGGACCTGCTGCATGCTGAGGCTTCCACAGCTTGGAGTGCAGCTGCAGGCTTTGACCTCTTGCAGAAGGTGAGATGAGCGAGGAATAATTTTCCCTGGATTTGATCAGATAGCTAGCTAGCTAGCTAGCTAGCTAGCTAGGTGGCTGGTTGGCTGGCTGGTTGGCTGGCTGGCTGGCTGGTGGGCTGGCTGGCTGGCTGGCTGGCTAGCTAGCTAGCTGGCTGGCAGGCTGGCTGGTTGGTTGGCTGGCTGGCTGGCTGGCTGGCTGTCAGTCAGTCAGTCAGTCACAGCAAAGTAGCTGTCTTAAGGGAGACTGGTGAATAGAGGTGTATATGAATGTTTTGCTGAAGAAGAATGATGAGTACATGATAACCCTCCCTGGAATGGAATGCTACGTGGAGGTTTGGGTCAGGAAGTAGGAGGAGTATAAAACAAGAAAGCCTGGGAGCAGGTAAGTGACAAGGATGAAGTAGGTGAATGGGCTTAGAAGAAGGCACTGATGGGGTTATGGATTGTAGAAGAGGCTTGCAAAAGCTGGAGGAAAGAACATGTCTTGAACTGTCTTGGTGACAAGGAACACACAGGGATGTACAGGTTGCAGTAACAGCCTTTGTGTGTTTCACAGGGTTGCCTGTATTGCAAGGACACTACATCCGTGTGGAGCTCCGTGGACTGGCACTCGGTGTGATTGTCAAGGCAGAAATGGCAAAGAATCTGTCCTCAGGGAGCATGCAGCTCTGGCTGTCCTAAGCATGCTGATATGAGAAGGTATGTGTCACGTTTCAAAAGTGTTGCACTTGCCGGAGCAGGAGGCATGGATTCCTGAGAAGCAAGCATGGAGCACTTGAATTTTGCTACATGCTCAGGCATAGATTTGAGAGTGAAAGAGAAAAGCACAAAGAGATACTGTGTGCACATAGGGAGAGTGATACTGTATGCACATAGGCAGAGATGCACAGGTCGTGTTTACAGGCTCGCTGCAGTAATTGTGAGACCTGTGAGGTGTAAGTGGCATGTGTAAGACACAGTAAGACATGTCTAGGAGGTCGATGTTGCAAAGAATTGCAGTTCTGAGCACAAAGGCTGCTACGAAGGCAATGGCTTTGAAATGCAGGACGGCAGGCCCAAAAGTGATGGAAATCCACTCCTACAGCGCCCTCTGGTGTCGAGGTACTGTTTCTGATGGAACTTGGGACGTTCTCTAGAAATACCTGGGAAGGAATGGATGTGCAAAGGAGACCCTGACAGGTTGTGCCCTGTCAGTGGCATCTGGTCTTAGATTTGAAAGACACAAGGACAGAGAGGAAGAGAAAAAGAAGAGGGGAGGGACAGGTAGGGCCACAGGAACAAACATGGACAAAGCAGTGTGAGCGATCCACAGGTCCCGGGGCCATCCCGAGGTGGCTTAATGTAGCCTGAAGTCATGGGTCGATGGCCAGGCCTGTCCCCCTGGCAAAGCAGGGGCAGCATCTTGCCGCAGGCTGCAGATGTGTGGATATACATGCATTGCTGCGGTGCAAGGCCTAGCACTGCAGAGCATGTGGAATGCATTGAAACACCCTGTAAGGTAACTGTGACATGAAAATGGTATGGTTATGGCATGTGGAACTGGATGGGGATTTGCACAGGTGGGCCAAGGAGGGTAGATGTTTATGGCCTGGCAGCAGACGTGACAGCATGTAGGCAAAGGCCTCCTGTTCCCCCCTGAGCTTGGGGACATTGGGTACAAACCTACTTCCTGCAAGCAGATCCTCTTTGCTCGGTGCACGCTGAAGCTTGGACCATTTGGAGTGCAGCTGCAGGCTTGGACCTCTCGCAGAAGGTGACAGGAATGAGGAATAATTTTCCCTGAATGTGATCAGCTAGCTAGCTAGCTAGCTAGGTAGCTAGCTAGGTAGGTAGGTGGCTGGCTCACTGTCACTCCGTGAGTGAGTAAGTGCAAAGTAGCTGTCTTGAGGAAGACTGGTAGATACAGGTGGATATGAGTGTTTAGGTGAAGACGAATGATGACTATGTGATAACCCTCCCTGGAATGGAATGCTACGTGGATTTTTGGGTCAGGAAGTAGGAGGAGTATGGAACAGGAAAGCCTGGCAGTGGGTTGGTGACAAGGATGAAGTAGGTGAATGGGCATAGAAGGAGGCACTGAGCGGCTTATGGATGGTAGAGAAGTGTTGCAAAAGCTGGAGGAAAGAATGTGGCTTGAACTGTCTCGGTGACAAGGAACGTGCAGGGATGTACAGGTTGCAGCAACAGTATTTCTGTGTTTCACCAGGTTCCCTGTATTACAAGGGCACTACATGCATGTGGAGCTCCATGGGCTGGCACGTGGTTTGAGTGTCAAGGCAGAAATGGAGAAGAATCTGTCCTGGGGGAGCGTGCAGCTCTGGCTGTCCTAAGTATGCTGATATGAGAAGGTATGTGTCACGTTTCAAAAGTGTTGCACTTGCCAGAGCAGGAGGCATGGATTCCTGCGAAGCAAGCATGGAGCACTTGAATTTTGCTACATGCTCAGGCATAGATTAGAGAGTGAAAGAGAAAAGTACAAAGACATACTGTGTGCACATAGGAAGAGTGATACTGTATGCACATGGGGAGAGTTGTACAGGTCGTGTTTACAGGCTCACTGCAGTAATTGTGAGACCTGTGAGGTGTGAGTGGCATGTGTAAGACACGGTAAGACATGTGTAAGACGTGGGTGTTGCAAAGAATTGCAGTTCTGAGCAGAAAGGGTGCTACGAAGGCAATGGCTTTGAAATGCAGGACGGCAAGCCCAAAAGTGATGGAAATCCATTCCTACAGCGCCCTCTGGTGTCGAGGTACTGTTTCTGATGGAACTTGGGACGTTCTCTAGAAATAACTGGAAAGGAGTGGATGTGCAAAGGAGACCCTCACATGTTGTGTCCTGTCAATGGCATGTGGTCTTAGATTTGAAAGACACGAGGACAGAGAGGAAGGGAAAAAGAGGAGAGGAGGGACAGGTAGGGCCACAGGAACGAACACAGACACAGCAACAGGAGCGGTCCATAGGTCCCGGGGGCATCCTGAGGTGGCTTAATATAGCCCAAAGTCTTGGGCCGATGGCCAGGCCTGTCACCCTGGCAAAGCAGGGG
This sequence comes from Lichenostomus cassidix, assembly GCF_008360975.1. NCBI lineage: Eukaryota > Metazoa > Chordata > Aves > Passeriformes > Meliphagidae > Lichenostomus > Lichenostomus cassidix. The sequence continues at coordinate 213,530 of NW_028147553.1, forward strand.
CAGCATCTTGCAGTAGGCTGTAGATCTGTGCATTTATATGCAGTGCTGCCATGAAAGGCCTAGCACTGCACAGCATGTGGAATGCATAAAAAGACCCTGTAAGGTAACTGTGACATGAAAATGGCATGTGTGTAGCATGTGGGGCTGGATGAGGGTTTGCACACGTGGGCCACAGAGGGTAGATGTTTATGGCCTGGGAGCAGACATGACAGCATGTAGGCAAAGGCCTCCTGTTCCCCCCTGTCCTGGGGGACAGTGGGTACTAACCTGCTTCCTGCAAGGGTATCCTCTGGACCTGCTGCATGCTGAGGCTTCCACAGCTTGGAGTGCAGCTGCAGGCTTTGACCTCTTGCAGAAGGTGAGATGACTGAGGAATAATTTTCCCTGGATCTGATCAGATAGCTAGCTAGCTAGCTGGCTGGCTGGCTGGCTGGCTGGCTGGCTGGCTGGCTACCTACCTACCTACCTACCTAGATAGCTAGCTGGCTGGCTGGCTGGCTGGCTGGCTGGCTACCTAGCTAGCTAGCTAGCTGGCTGGCTGGCTGCTTGGTTGGTTGGCTGGCTGGCTGGCTGGCTGGCTGGCAGGCTGGCTGGCAGGCAGGCTGGCTGGCTGTCAGTCAGTCAGTCTGTCAGTCAGTCAGTCAGTCACAGCAAAGTAGCTGTCTTAAGGGAGACTGGTAAATAGAGGTGTATATGAATGTTTTGCTGAAGAAGAATGATGAGTACATGATAACCCTCCCTGGAATGGAATGGTACGTGGAGGTTTGGGTCAGGAAGTAGGAGGAGTATGGAACAGGAAAGCCTGGGAGTGGGTTGGTGACAAGGATGAAGTAGGTGAATGGGCATAGAAGGAGGCACTGAGGGGGTTATGGATGGTAGAGAAGTGTTGCAAAAGCTCGAGGAAACAATGTGGCTTGAAGTGTCTCTGTGACAAGGAACATGCAGGGATGTACAGGTTGCAGCAACAGTATTTCTGTGTTTCACCAGGTTGCCTGTATGACAAGGGCACTACATGCATGTGGAGCTCCATGGGCTGGCACGTGGTTTGAGTGTCAAGGCAGAAATGGAGAAGAATCTGTCCTCGGGGAGCGTGCAGCTCTGGCTGTCCTAAGTATGCTGATAGGAGAAGGTATGTATCACGTTTCAGAAGTGTTGCACTTGCCAGAGCAGGAGGCATGGATTCCTGAGAAGCAAGCATAGAGCAGTTGAATGTTGCTACATGTTCAGGCATAGATTTCACAGTGAAAGAGAAAAGTACAAAGAGATACTGTGTGCACATAGGGGGAGGGATACTGTATGCACATAGGGAGAGTTGCACAGGTCGTGTTTACAGGCTCACTGCAGTAATTGTGAGACCTGTGAGGTCTAAGTGGCATGTGTAAGACACAGTAAGACATGTCTAGGAGGTCTAAGTTGCAAAGACTTGGAGTTCTGAGCCGAAAGGGTGCTACAAAGGCAATGGCTTTGAAATACAGGACGGCAGGCCCAAAAGTGATGGAAATCCACTCCTACAGCGCCCTCTGGTGTCGAGGTACTGTTTCTGATGGAACTTGGGACGTTCTCTAGAAATACCTGGGAAGGAATGGATGTGCAAAGGAGACCCTCGCACGGTGTGTCCTGTCAGTGGCATCTGGTCTTAGGTTTGAAAGACACAAGGACAGAGAGGAAGAGAAAAAGAAGAGAGGAGGGACAGGTCGGGCCACAGGAACAAACAGGGACAAAGCAATGTGAGCAGTCCATAGGTCCCGGGGCCATCCCGAGGTGGGTTAATGTAGCCTGAAGTCATGGGTCGATGGCCAGGCCTGTCCCCCTGGCAAAGCAGGGGCAGCGTCTTGACGCAGGCTGCAGATGTGTGGATATACATGCATTGCTGCGGTGCAAGGCCTAGCACTACACAGCATGTGGAATGCATTGAAACACCCTGTAAGGTAACTGTGACATGCAAATGGTATGGTTATGGCATGTGGGACTGGATGGGGATTTGCACGGGTAGGCCAAGGAGGGTAGATGTTTATGGCCTGGGAGCCCAGATGACAGCATGTAGGCAAAGGCCTCCTGTTCCCCCCTGAGCTGGGGGACAGTGGGTACTAACCTACTTCCTGCAAGCAGATCCTCTTTGCTCGGTGCACGCTGAAGCTTGGACCATTTGGAGTGCAGCTCCAGGCTTGGACCTCTCGCAGAAGGTGGCAGGAATGAGGAATAATTTTCCCTGAATGTGATCAGCTAGCTAGCTAGGTAGCTAGCTAGGTAGGTAGGTGGCTGGCTCACTGTCACTCCGTGAGTGAGTAAGTGCAAAGTGGCTGTCTTGAGGAAGACTGGTGGATACAGGTGTATATGAGTGTTTAGGTGAAGACGAATGATGACTACGTGATAACCCTCCCTGGAATGGAATTGTACGTGGATTTTTGGGTCAGGAAGTAGGAGGAGTATGGAACACGAAAGCCTGGCAGTGGGTTGGTGACAAGGATGAAGTAGGTGAATGGGCATAGAAGGAGGCACTGAGGGGGTTATGGATGGTAGAGAAGTGTTGCAAAAGCTCGAGGAAACAATGTGGCTTGAAGTGTCTCTGTGACAAGGAACATGCAGGGATGTACAGGTTGCAGCAACAGTATTTCTGTGTTTCACCAGGTTCCCTGTATGACAAGGGCACTACATCCACGTGGAGCTCCATGGGCTGGTACGTGGTTTGAGTGTCAAGGCAGAAATGGAGAAGAATCTGTCCTCGGGGAGCGTGCAGCTCTGGCTGTCCTAAGTGTGCTGATATGAGAAGGTATGTGTCACGTTTCAAAAGTGTTGCACTTGCCACAGCAGGAGGCATGCATTCCTGAGAAGCAAGCATGGAGCAGTTGAAATTTGCTACATGTTCAGGCATAGATTTCACTGTGAAAGAGAAAAGTGCAAAGAGATACTGTGTGCACATAGGGAGAGGGATACTGTATGCACATAGGGAGAGGTGTACAAGTCGTGTTTACAGGCTCGGTGCAATAATTGTGAGACCTGTCAGGTGTAAGTGGCATGTGTAAGACACGGTAAGACATGTGTAAGACATGGGTGTTGCAAAGAATTGCAGTTCTGAGCAGAAAGGCTGCTACAAAGGCAATGGCTTTGAAATGCAGGACGGCAGGCCCAAAAGGGATGGAAATCCACTCCTACAGCGCCCTCTGGTGTCGAGGTAGTGTTTCTGATGGAACTTGTGACGTTCTCTAGAAATACCTGGGAAGGAATGGATGTGCAAAGGAGATGCTCACACGCTGCGTCCTGTCAGTGGCATCTGGTCTTAGGTTTGAAAGACACAAGGACAGAGAGGAAGGGTAAAAGAGGAGAGGAGGGACAGGTAGGGCCACAGGAACGAACAGGGACACAGCAATAGGAGCAGTCCATAGGTCCCGGGGGCATCCTGAGTTGGTTTAATATAGCCCGAAGTCTTGGGCCGATGGCCAGGCCTGTCACCCTGGCAAAGCAGGGGCAGCATCTTGCAGTAGGCTGCAGATCTGTGCATTTATATGCAGTGCTGCCATGAAAGGCCTAGCACTGCACAGCATGTGGAGTGCATAAAAAGACCCTGTAAGGTAACTGTGACATGAAAATGGCATGTGTGTAGCATGTGGGGCTGGATGAGGGCTTGCACAGGTGGGCCACAGAGGGTAGATGTTTATGGCCTGTAAGCACAGATGACAGCATGTAGGCAAAGGCCTCCTGTTCCCCCCTCAGCTGGGGGACAGTGGGTAGAAACCTGCTTCCTGCAAGGGTATCCTCTGGACCTGCTGCATGCTGAGGCTTCCACAGCTTGGAGTGCAGCTGCAGGCTTTGACCTCTTGCAGAAGGTGAGATGACTGAGGAATAATTTTCCCTGGATTTGATCAGATAGATAGCTAGCTGGCTGGCTGGCTGGCTGGCTGGCTGGCTGGCTACCTAGCTAGCTGGCTGGCTGGCTGGCTGGCTGGCTAGCTAGCTAGCTAGCTGGCTGGCTGGCTGGCTGGCTGGCTGGCTGGCTGGCTGGCTACCTACCTACCTACCTAGCTAGCTAGCTAGCTGGCTGGCTGGCTGGCTGGTTGGTTGGTTGGCTGGCTGGCTGGCTGGCTGGCTGGCTGGCTGGCTGTCAGTCAGTCAGTCAGTCAGTCAGTCACAGCAAAGTAGCTGTCTTAAGGGAGACTGGTAAATAGAGGTGTATATGAATGTTTTGCTGAAGAAGAATGATGAGTACATGATAACCCTCCCTGGAATAGAATTGGACGTGGAGGTTTGGGTCAGGAAGTAGGAGGAGTATGGAACAAGAAAGCCTGGGAGCAGGTAAGTGACAAGGATGAAGTAGGTGCATGGGCTTAGAAGAAGGCACGGATGGGGTTATGCATTGTAGAAGAGGCTTGCAAAAGCTGGAGGAAAGAACATGTCTTGAAGTGTCTCGGTGACAAGGAACGTGCAGGGATGTACAGGTTGCAGTAACAGCCTTTCTGTGTTTCACAGGGTTGCCTGTATTGCAAGGACGCTACATCCATGTGGAGCTCCATGGGCTGCCACTCGGTGTGATTGTCAAGGCAGAAATGGCAAAGAATCTGTCCTCGGGGAGCATGTAGCTCTGGCTGTCCTAAGTATGCTGATATGAGAAGGTATGTATCACGTTTCAAAAGTGTTGCACTTGCCACAGCAGGAGGCATGGATTCCTGAGTAGCAAGCATAGAGCAGTTGAATTTTGCTACATGTTCAGGCATAGATTTCACAGTGAAAGAGAAAAGTACAAAGAGATACTGTGTGCACATAGGGGGAGGGATACTGTATGCACATAGGGAGAGTTGTACGGGTCGTGTTTACAGGCTCACTGCAGTAATTGTGAGACCTGTGAGGTCTAAGTGGCGTGTGTAACACACAGTAAGACATGTCTAGGAGGTCTAAGTTGCAAAGAATTGCAGTTCTGAGCACAAAGGGTGCTACGAAGGCAATGGCTTTGAAATGCAGGACGGCAGGCCCAAAAGTGATGGAAATCCACTCCTACAGCGCCCTCTGGTGTCGAGATACTGTTTAGGATGGAACTTGGGACGTTCTCTAGAAATACCTGGGAAGGAATGGATGTGCAAAGGAGACCCTCGCACGGTGTGTCCTGTCAGTGGCATCTGGTCTTAGATTTGAAAGACACAAGGACAGAGAGGAAGAGAAAAAGAAGAGAGGAGGGACAGGTCGGGCCACAGGAACAAACAGGGACAAAGCAATGTGAGCGGCCCATAGGTCCCGGGGCCATCCCGAGGTGGGTTAATGTAGCCTGAAGCCATGGGTCGATGGCCAGGCCTGTCCCCCTGGCAAAGCAGGGGCAGCATCTTGCAGCAGGCTGCAGATGTGTGGCTATACATGCATTGCTGCGGTGCAAGGCCTAGCACTGCACAGCATGTGGAATGCATTGAAACACCCTGTAAGGTAACTGTGACATGCAAATGGTATGCTTATGGCATGTGGGGCTGGATGAGGATTTGCACGGGTGGGCCAAGGAGGGTAGATATTTATGGCCTGGCAGCAGACATGACAGCATGTAGGCAAAGGCCTCCTGTTCCCCCCTGAGCTGGGGGACAGTGGGTACTAACCTACTTCCTGCAAGCAGATCCTCTTTGCTCGGCGCACGCTGAAGCTTGGACCATTTGGAGTGCAGCTGCAGGCTTGGACCTCTCGCAGAAGGTGACATGACTGAGGAATGATTTTCCCTAGATGTGATCAGCTAGCTAGCTAGCTAGCTAGGTGGCTGTCTCACTGTCACTCTGTGAGTGAGTAAGTGCAAAGTAGCTGTCTTGAGGAAGACTGGTGGATACAGGTGTATATGAATGCTTAGGTGAAGACGAATGATGACTGTGTGATAACCATCCCTGGAATGGAATGGTACGTGGATTGTTGGGTCAGGAAGTAGGAGGAGTATGGAACAGGAAAGCCTGGCAGTGGGTTGGTGACAAGGATGAAGTAGGTGAATGGGCATAGAAGGAGGCAGTGAGGGGGTTGTGGATGGTAGAGAAGTGTTGCAAAAGCTGGAGGAAAGAAGGTACCTTGAAGTGTCTCTGTAACAGGGAACAAGCAGAGATGTACAGGTTGCAGCAACAGTATTTCTGTGTTTCACCAGGTTCCCTGTATGACAAGGGCACTACATCCGTGTGGAGCTCCATGGGCTGGCACGTGGTTTGAGTGTCAAGGCAGAAATGGAGAAGAATCTGTCCTCGGGGAGCATGCAGCTCTGGCTGTCCTAAGTGTGCTGATATGAGAAGGTATGTGTCACGTTTCAAAAGTGTTGCACTTGCCACAGCAGGAGGCATGGATTCCTGAGAAGCAAGCATGGAGCACTTGAATTTTGCTACATGCTCAGGCATAGATTTGAGAGTGAAAGAGAAAAATACAAAGAGATACTCTGTGCACATAGGGAGAGGGATTGTGTATGCACATGGGGAGAGTTGTACAGGTCGTGTTTACAGGCTCGCTGCAGTAATTGTGACACCTGTCAGGTGTAAGTGGCATGTGTAAGACACGGTAAGACATGTGTAAGACGTGGGTGTTGCAAAGAATTGCAGTTGTGAGCAGAAAGGGTGCTACGAAGGCAATGGCTTTGAAATGCAGGACGGCAGGCCCAAAAGTGATGGAAGTCCACTCCTACAGCGCACTCTGGTGTCGAGGTACTGTTTAGGATGGAACTTGTGACGTTCTCTACAAATACCTGGGAAGGAATGGATGTGCAAAGCAGACCCTCCCACGGTGTGTCCTGTCACTGGCATCTGGTCTTAGGTTTGATACACACAAGGACAGAGAGGAAGTGAAAAAGAGGACAGGAGGGACAGGTAGGGCCACAGGAACAAACAGGGACACAGCAATAGGAGCGGTCCATAGGGTGCCAGGGGCATCCTGAGGTGAGTTCATATAGACTGAAGTCATGGGCCGATGGCCAGGCCTGTCCCCCTGGCAAAGCAGGGGCAGCATCTTACAGCAGGCTCCAGATGTGTGGATATACATGCATTGCTGAACTGTAAAGCATGTGGAATGCATTGAAAGGCCCTGTAAGGTAACTGTGACATGAAAATGTTTTCTTTATGGCACATGGGGCTGGATGAGGGTTTGCACAGGTGGGCCAAGGAGGCCATGTTTATGGCCTTCGACAAGAGGTGACAGCATGTAGGCAGAGGCCTCCCGTTCCCCCCTGAGCTGGGGGACAGTGGGTACAAACCTGCTTCCTGCAAGCATATCCTCCTTGCTAGGTGCATGCTGAAGCTGGGAACATTTGGAGTACAGCTGCAGGGTTTGACATCTTCCAGAAAGTGAGATGAATGAGAAAAAAATTTTCCCTGGATGTGATCAGCTAGGTAGGTAGGTAGGTAGGTAGGTAGGTAGGTAGGTAGATAGCTGGCTGGCTGGGTGGGTAGCTGGCTGGCTGGGTGGCTGGCTGGCTGGCTGGCTGGGTGGGTGGGTGGGTGGCTGGCTGGCTGGCTGGCTGGCTGGCTGGCTGGCTGGCTGTCAGTCAGTCAGTCAGTCAGTCACAGCAAAGTAGCTGTCTTAAGGGAGACTGGTGAATAGAGGTGTATATGAATGTTTTGCTGAAGAAGAATGATGAGTACGTGATAACCCTCCCTGGAATGCAATTGGACGTGGAGGTTTGGGTCAGGAAGTAGGAGGAGTATGGAACAAGAAAGCCTGGGAGCAGGTAAGTGAGAAGGATGAAGTAGGTGTATGGGCTTAGAAGAAGGCACGGATGGGGTTATGGATTGTAGAAGAGGCTTGCAAAAGCTGTAGGAAAGAACATGTCTTGAACTGTCTCGGTGACAGGGAACGGGCAGGGATGTACAGGTTGCAGTAACAGTATTTCTGTGTTTCACCAGGTTGCCTGTATGACAAGGGCACTACATGCATGTGGAGCTCCATGGGCTGGCACGTGGTTTGAGTATCAAGGCAGAAATGGAGAAGAATCTGTCCTGGGGAAGCATGCAGCTCTGGCTTTCCAAAGTATGCTGATATGAGAAGGTATGTGTCACGTTATAAAAGTGTTGCAGTTGCTGTAGCAGGAGGCATGCATTGCTGAGAAGCAAGCATGGAACACTTGAATTTTGCTACATGTTCAGGCATAGATTTCACAGTGAAAGAGAAAAGTACAAAGAGATACTGTGTGCACATAGGGAGAGGGATACTGTATGCACTTAGAGAGAGTTGTACGGGTCGTGTTTACAGGCTCGGTGCAGTAATTGTGACACTTGTGAGGTGTAAGTGGCATGTGCAAGACACAGTAAGACATGTCTAGGAGGTCGATGTTGCAAAGAATTGCAGTTCTGAGCAGAAAGGCTGCTACAAAGGCAATGGCTTTGAAATGCAGGACGGCAGGCCCAAAAGTGATGGAAATCCACTCCTACAGCGCCCTCTGGTGTCGAGGTAGTGTTTCTGATGGAACTTGGGACGTTCTCTAGAAATACCTGGGAAGGAATGGATGTGCAAAGGAGACCCTGGCAGGTTGTATCCTGTCACTGGCAACTGGTCTTAGGTTTGAAAGAGACAAGGACAGAGAGGAAGAGAAAAAGAAGAGGGGAGGGACAGGTAGGGCCACAGGAACAAACATGGACAAAGCAGTGTGAGCGATCCACAGGTCCCGGGGCCATCCTGAGGTGGCTTAATGTAGCCTGAAGTCATGGGTCGATGGCCAGGCCTGTCCCCCTGGCAAAGCAGGGGCAGCGTCTTGCAGCAGGCTCCAGATGTGTGGATATACATGCATTGCTGCGGTGCAAGGCCTAGCACTGCAGAGCATGTGGAATGCATAAAAAGACCCTGTAAGGTAACTGTGACATGAAAATGGTATGGTTATGGCACGTGGGGCTGGATGGGGATTTGCACAGGTGGGCCACAGAGGGTAGATGTTTATGGCCTGTAAGCACAGATGACAGCATGTAGGCAAAGGCCTCCTGTTCCCCCCTGTCCTGGGGGACAGTGGGTACTAACCTGCTTCCTGCAAGGGTATCCTCTGGACCTGCTGCATGCTGAGGCTTCCACAGCTTGGAGTGCAGCTGCAGGCTTGGACCTCTTGCAGAAAGTGAGATGACTGAGGAATAATTTCCCTGGATTTCATCAGATAGCTAGCTAGCTGGCTGGCTGGCTGGCTGGCTGGCTGGCTAGCTAGCTAGCTAGCTAGCTAGCTAGCTGGCTGGCTGGTTGGTTGGTTGGTTGGCTGGCTGGCAGGCAGGCTGGCTGGCTGGCTGTCAGTCTGTCAGTCAGTCAGTCAGTCAGTCACAGCAAAGGAGCTGTCTTCAGGGAGACTGGTGAATAGAGGTGTATATGAATGTTTTGCTGAAGAAGAATGATGAGTACATGATAACCCTCCCTGGAATGGAATGGTGCATGGAGGTTTGGGTCAGGAAGTAGGAGGAGTATAGAACAAGAAAGCCTGGGAGCAGGTAAGTGAGAAGGATGAAGTAGGTGAATGGGCATAGAAGGAGGCACTGAGGGGGTTATGGATGGTAGAGAAGTGTTGCAAAAGCTGGAGGAAAGAAGGTACCTTGAAGTGTCTCTGTAACAGGGAACAAGCAGAGATGTACAGGTTGCAGCAACAGTATTTCTGTGTTTCACCAGGTTCCCTGTATGACAAGGGCACTACATCCATGTGGAGCTCCATGGGCTGGCACGTGGTTTGAGTGTCAAGGCAGAAATGGAGAAGAATCTGTCCTCGGGGAGCGTGCAGCTCTGGCTGTCCTAAGTGTGCTGATAGGAGAAGGTATGTGTCACGTTTCAAAAGTGTTGCACTTGCCACAGCAGGAGGCATGCATTCCTGAGAAGCAAGCATGGAGCACTTGAATTTTGCTACATGCTCAGGCATAGATTTGAGAGTGAAAGACAAAACTACAAAGAGATACTGTGTGCACATAGGGAGAGGGATTGTGTATGCACATGGGGAGAGTTGTACAGGTCGTGTTTACAGGCTCGCTGCAGTAATTGTGACACCTGTCAGGTGTAAGTGGCATGTGTAAGACACGGTAAGACATGTGTAAGACGTGGGTGTTGCAAAGAATTGCAGTTCTGAGCACAAAGGGTGCTAGAAAGGCAACGGCTTTGAAATGCAGGACGGCAGGCCCAAAAGTGATGGAAATCCACTCCTACAGCGCCCTCTGGTGTCGAGGTACTGTTTCTGATGGAACTTGGGACGTTCTCTAGAAATACCTGGGAAGGAATGGATGTGCAAAGCAGACCCTCCCACGGTGTGTCCTGTCACTGGCATCTGGTCTTAGGTTTGAAACACACGAGGACAGAGAGGAAGGGAAAAAGAGGACAGGAGGGACAGGTAGGGCCACAGGAACGAACAGGGACACAGCAATAGGAGCGGTCCATACGGTGCCAGGGGCATCCTGAGGTGAGTTCATATAGACTGAAGTCATGGGCCGATGGCCAGGCCTGTCCCCCTGGCAAAGCAGCGTCAGCATCTTACAGCAGGCTCCAGATGTGTGCATATACATGCATTGCTGCACTGTAAAGCATGTGGAATGCATTGAAAGGCCCTGTAAGGTAACTGTGACATGAAAATGTTTTCTTTATGGCACATGGGGCTGGATGAGGGTTTGCACAGGTGGGCCAAGGAGGCCATGTTTATGGCCTTCGAGCAGAGGTGACAGCATGTAGGCAGAGGCCTCCCGTTCCCCCCTGAGCTGGGGGACAGTGGGTACAATGCATATCCTCCTTGCTAGGTGCATGCTGAAGCTTGGAACATTTGGAGTACAGCTGCAGGGTTTGACATCTTCCAGAAAGTGAGATGAATGAGGAAAAATTTTCCCTGGATGTCATCAGCTAGGTAGGTAGGTAGGTAGGTAGGTAGGTAGATAGCTGGCTGGCTGGCTGGCTGGGTGGCTGGCTGGCTGGGTGGGTGGGTGGCTGGCTGGCTGGCTGGCTGGCTGGCTGGCTGGCTGGCTGACTTTCAGTCAGTCAGTCGGTCAGGCAGTGCAAAGTAGCTGTCTTGAGGGAGACTGGTGGATACAAGTGTATATGAATGTTTTGCTGAAGAAGAATGATGAGTACATGATAACCCTCCCTGGAATAGAATTGGACGTGGAGGTTTGGGTCAGGAAGTAGGAGGAGTATGGAACAAGTGAGCCTGGGAGTGGGCTGGTGAGAAGGATGAAGTAGGTGAATGGACATAGAAGGAGACGGTGAGGAGGTTATGGATTGTTGAAGAGGCTTGGAAAAGCTGTAGGAAAGAATGTGCCTTGAAGTGTCTCGGTGACAAGGAACGTGCAGGGATGTACAGGCTGCAGCAACAGTCTTTGTGTGTTTCTCAGGGTTGCCTGTATTGCAAGGACACTGCATCCATGTGGAGCCCCATGGGCTGGCACTGGTGTGAGGGTCAAGGCAGAAATGGAGAAGAATCTGTCCTGGGGGAGCGTGCAACTCTGGCTGTGCTAAGTATGCTGGTATGAGAAGGTATGTGTCATGTTTCAAAAGTGTTGCACTTGCCAGAGCAGGAGGCATGTATTACTGAGAAGCCAGCACGGAGCAGTTGGAATCTGGGCACCTGTTCAGGCATAGTTTTGAGAGAGAGAGGGAAAACTACAAAGTGATAGTGGGTGCACATAGGGAGAGTTGTGCAGGTCGTGTTTACAGGCTCGGTGCGATAATTGTGAGACCTGTGAGTTGTCAGTGCCACGTGTAAGACGTGGGACATGGGTGTTGGAAAGAAGTGCAATTCTGAGCACAAAGGGTGCTATGGAGGCAATGGCTTTGAAATGCAACACGGCAGACTGGAAGTGACAGGAGTCCACTCCTACAGCACGCTCTTGTGTCAAGGTACTGTTTCCGGTGGAACTTGTGACGTTCTCTATAAATACCTGGGAAGGAATGGATGTGCAAAGGAGACCCTCACACGGTGTGTGCTGTGAGTAGCATCTGTTCATAGCTATGACAGACACAAGGAGAGACAGAGAGAAAAAGAGGAGTGGAAGGACAGGTAGGGCCACAGGAACAAACAGGGACAAAGCGATAGCAGCGGTCCATGCGTCCCGGGGGCATCCTGAGGTGGGTTAACATAGGCTGAAGTCATGGGCCCATGGCCAGGCCTGTCCCCCTGGCAAAGCAGCATCAGCATCTTGCAGCACGCTGCAGCTGTATGGATATATATGCCGTGCTGCAGTGAAAGGCCTAGCACTGCACAGCATGTCAAAGGCATTGAAAGACCCTGTAAGGTAACTGTGACATGAAAATGGCATGGTTATAGCATGTGACAGTGGGTTCAGGTTTGCACACGTGGGCCACGGAGAGTAGATGTTTATGGCCTGCGAGCAGAGGTGACGGCATGTAGGCAAAGGCCTCCCGTTCCCCCCTGAGCGGGGGGACGGTGGGTACAAACCTGCTTCCTGCAAGCGTATCCTCTCGGCCTGCTGCGTGCTGAGGCTCGGACGACTTGGAGTGCAGCCACGGGCTTTGGCCTCTGTGCGTACACACCTCTCGCAGAAGCTGAGATGACTTCATAAGAACTTTGCCTGGACGTAATCAGCAGCTGGCTGAATGTCAATACAAAGTATGTGTCTTCAGGGAAACTTGTGGATGGAGTGAGATAGGAATGTTTGGGTGAAGAAGAATGCCGAGTGTGTGATGACCGTCCCTGGAGGGGAATTGCAACTCTGCAGAGTATGGAGTGCATGCACTGTTAGACAGCCTTTGCTGCAGGCAAGTGTGAAGAAGCCCTGGAGATGGATTAGAAGGTATTAGACTGGGTGGTTGCGGTGGGATGACATGGGTGGGTAAGAGATAGTGCACCTGATTGAGAATTTGTAGAATACTGTGAAACTTTGATGTGCTCCTGTGGCTGAGCAGGCCTGAAACCCTCCGCTGTGTCACGACTTCAACAGGCGGCTGGTGGGTAGGAGGCCCAGGAGGACGTGGCATCGGGCACTCGGACTAGCACGTGTGCAGAGCCGTGCGGAAATGACTGACACGTGTGTCGTGTTCTCTTCCAGATGGTGGGGTTTCGCTGCTGCTGGAGTTGCCTATCCCGGCGAGGATATTGTGGTGAAGAGAAGAGAGAGATGCGTCTGTTCTGTTCCAAAAGGTATAGAAAACAAAATGACATGAAAGGCTACTGAAGGAAAATTGTTGGGACTGACTGCTACTGTTGGAAAATGTATCAGCTTAAAAATATTGTGTCACTAGTCAAAGGTTTGATTTGGGTTTCCCCTGGGAAAAGGAATTTTTGATTTCTTCCAGGGCAATGTTGTGCCACATGAGGTCTGGTGAATTCAGCATAGCAAGAGCTTGGGACTGACCCCCAAAGATAAGCACAAAGAGAAGCACGGTGAACAGAACATCCAGCAGGAACATGTGGTTCTCCAGAAGACAGGATGGATATGACAAGCAGCTAGGCCAGAGCACCTGCAGCAGGGCTGAAGACATCCAGGCCCAGAAAAATGACTGCTAAAAACAAGTGAAAAATGTCATTAGCATGGCAGACAAGGACATTGGAGTCCAACGAGAGATCAAATATGGGGACTTTGCTCCACTTTGGACTAATGAACACTGAGCCGATGCTTTCCTATTGGCTTTTACTGTATGCACTGTCTGAGAAATGGAGTAAGAGCTCTGTAGTCTGGAATGATGGTCTCTGCACACCCGGGCTTTGGGGGGATGAGATGATTGCTGTGGTACATGCTGGGCACAAAATAAAGTCATGCCTTGAGTGTGTAACATGAAAATGTTGTTGCAGAGTTTTTCCATTTTTTTCTGCAGATTGGGTGACACTAGTAAACACGTGGCAGTAGTGTAGAGGTGGAAAAAAAACCCCCAAGACTGCAGAAGTGATCCCTGCAAAAGCACAGCAGGGGGTAAGACATGCACACAGAAGTGAATGCAGGCACGAAACAAGTGAAAAAACCCCAGCGATACACAGTAGAAGCCCCTAGGAAATACTGTACAATGAGATAAGCAAAATGGACGTAGTTGGGAGAAACAACTGTATATATGCTAGTGCTGCAGTATCCCCCAAAATATGTTTTGGTTTTCAAGAATCATAAATGGTGTTTTCAAAAAGTGATTAAAAGACCCAGTGAGATTTGAGAGAATGGTAATTTGTGCTAATACAGTTGAGGGAAAGCATGTAAAAAACCATGCACTGAACCTTAGGAAAATTCTCTAGCAAAGGAGCTCCAAAAATGGAGAAAAAAGTAAAACGCTAAAGAAGCAACGGCTCCCCTGTTGCCGTAGCGACGGGCGGGCGGAGGCAGGCGTAGCTTAGGGCGGACTGAGGGGGCACCGAGGGGCGGGCTCTTGGGCGGGCTAGGGGGAGCGGCAGGGCCGTGGCTGTGTTCCGAGCCCCGTGACGTCGAGGGGCGGGGTGTGGAGACCACCGGAGGCGTGGCTTTGTCCCGGGCAGGGAGCCGACAGGGGCGGGGCCAAGGGAGGGACGACAGGCGGAGCAGTGGGTGGAGTACCGTGACGGACGCAGAATCGGGGGCGGGGTAGTGGGCAGGGCTTTGTTGACGTCATTGTGCGGCGAAAAGGATATGCCCCCAAAAAAAGGATTTAAAATTAAGGAGCCACTCTGGCTCGGTGGGTATGGCCTTAAGCCGGATCTCTGCACGTCAGGGGTTCGAATCCCACCGCGGGCTAGCCCGTGCGTGTGCTAGGCGCGTCACGGCCGCATAGTCCGGGAGCCCGCCGGGCCCGCCTACCCCCACTGGAACGTAAGTGAGGCACGTGTGCCAGAAGGTGGGGCGACAGAGGCGGGCCCCCCCGCGAGGGGGGGCAGCCCAGGTGGGCCCGCCGCAAGGGGGGGGCTGCCGCTGCAGCTCCCCGCAGGGGGGGGGGGATGGCGCCGCCCGGAAGGGGCCTCCCGGGGTACCCCCCCGCATCCACCGCGCCGCGCGCGGCAGCGCGCGGCGCGCGCCGAAAATCGGGGGGCGGCACCTGGTGCCGGGGGGCGTGGCTGAGGGCACCAAGGTGCCAAAAATGCTTTTTTCCACCTACAACGCACAAACAAACACTTCACCTTCAAACTCTCTCCATCACCAACAACAAATACTTCTGTCCTCACATTTCCTTCTCTTCGCAAACTCCACCTTCTTTCATGCCTTAACACATCTCACTCACACACACACACACACACCCACACACACACACCCACCCAAACACACTGCATATACATTCACCAACTATAACACACTCACATTAACAACAAAAAAACCCTCTTCCCAAACTTTGCAAAACACTCCATTTATGCACCTCTTGCCTTCTACAAAACTCACATACTCTCTCGAAACCCTTCCCGCCTTGCTTACGCCACCGTCGCAGCTCCTTGCTTGCGCCATTCAAGCCACACTCACGCTCCTTCATTTACCACACGAATCCCTTCCTAAGACACTTTGACCTTTCACCCCTCACGCTCACAACAACAAAACCTCACCTCTCACATCCTTCACCTTTCCAGTCGCACCTTTACTCCCTCAACATTTCTTCCACGTGCCACTTCCTGCCATCATTACTTCCCTGCAACCAATCGCTTCACGGTACCACTCTCAAAGACAAACGAAATTTAACAATCATCTCAAACACCTGCATCTGGCCTCCAGCCACCTACAAACCTCTTCGAACACCATGTCTAACTGACAGCTGGCCACCTCTCTCCGATGGAAAATCAATCTCCCACCACTTTGCCCGTCTGGTCCTCTCCGTACCGGTGCCGTGGTCTGCCCAGATGCCTCTCATGTCTGACTCCGTGCGCTTTGTTCTCACGCATTGGCTATTAGGGCACGGCACTCATTTTAGAAAAGCGGATCAAACGCAACAAACAGCCGCTCCTGCTGCTCAGCCACCACCTTACAGCCTCTCCCTCCTTCGGAGTTGCTACACACCACTCCCTCAAGCCTGCTGCCTACCTGGCTCACCTTCTCACAATTGGGTGGCTTGGGCCTCCCCTTTGCATATGCTCTCTGAACACCTTGACACTGGGTCCCCCATGCTCATCTCCTCCCTCGGCTACCCATTCGGCGCCTCGACGCGGAAAGTGCCCCGCAAATGAAACGCGGGCTATATGTATGTGTGTGTCTGAGTGTGTGTATATGTATATCTGTGTATATCTGTGTCTCTATATATATACATATGTGTGTATATATACATATCTGTATGTATATACATATGTGTGGGTATATATATATGTGTACATATATGTGTGTGTATATAGGTGTATGTGTATATATATGTAGGTGTCTGTATATGTATGTCTGTGTGTGTATATATGTCTGTGTATATATATGTTTGTGTGCGTATATATCTGTATCTTTATATATACATAAGTGTATATATACGTATGTCTGTATATACATCTGTGTGTATATATTTCTGTGTCTATACATACATATTTGTTTATATATACATATATGTGTATATATATTTGTATGTCTCTATATATATATGTGTGTGTGAATATATACACATGTGTGTGTATATACACATTTCTGTGTGTATATATATATGTGTGTGGGTATATATATGTCGATGTATAGATACGTGTGGGTATATTTACATATGTGTATACATACATGTGTGTATATATATGTGTGTATACACAATATGTCTGTATATAGACATATGTGTATATACACACACATGTGTGTATATATACATACGTGTGTACATATCTGTGTGTGACTATATATGAGTGTGTGTATATATATATGGTGTGTATATATGTGTGCGTACATATATGTGTGTGTATATATATGAGTGTGGGTATATCTATGTGACTGTGTGTATATATATATGTGTATATAAATACATATGTGTATATATATGTGTATATATATATATGTGTGTCTGTATATATACATATGTCTGTATATATACATATGTCTCTATATGCATATGAGGGAATGTATATATGTCTATATATATGTCTTTGTATAAATATGTTTCTATTTATATACATATGGGGGTGTATATATATGTGTCTATATACATCTGTGTATATATATGTGTCTATATACATCTGTATATATATGTGTGTGTGTATATATATGTCTGTATATGTATGTGTGGGTATATATACACGTGTGTATATATACATATGTGTGTGTATATATACATATGTGCATGTATATACATATCTGTGTGTATATATATGTGTGTATATGTGTGTCTATATATATGTGTCTCTGTGTATATACATGTATGTCTATACATATATGTGTGTGCATATTCTGTATGTCTGTGTATATATACGTGTGTGCATATATACATAGGAGTGTTTATAGACATATGACTGCATATATATGTCTGTATATATATATCTGTGTATATATATATATGGTGTGTATAAATATGTCTGTGTATCTGTATGTGTATATATATACATATGTCTGTATATAAGTGTCTGAGTGTGTGTGTATATATGTGTGGATGTGTATATATATGCTGTGTATAAATATGTCTGTGTATCTCTATCTGTATATATATACATATGTGTGTGTATATATATATATGTATGTATGTGCATAAATATGTGTACGTGTGTGTATATATATGCTGCGTATAAATAACTGTGTCTATCTGTATGTGTATATATATACATGTCCGTATATATATGTGTGTGTATATATATATGGTGTATATAAATATGTGTGTGTATCTGTATGTGTATATATATACATATGTGTGTATATATATGTGTGAGTGGATATATATACGTGTCTGTATATATATATGGTGTGTATAAATATGTCTGTGTATCTGTATGAGTATATATATACATATGTCTGTATATATATGTGTGTCTGCATATGTATGTGTGTGTGTGTGTATATACATATGGTGTATATAAATAGGTGTGTGTGTATGCGTATGTCTATATATATACATTTCTGTGTATATATCTCTGTGTATGCATATATATGAGTAGGTGTGTATATTTATATGGTGTGTATAAATATATGGGTGTATCTGTATATATTATATACATATATGTATATATATATGTGTCTGTGCATATATATGCCTGTGTGTGTCTGTGTATATATATATGGTGTGTATATTTATGTGTGTGTATCTATATGTGTATATATATACATATGTGTGTATATATATATGTCTGTGCATATATATGAGTGGGTGTGTATATATATGGTGTGTATAAATATGTGTCTGTATCTATATGTATATCTATATACAAATGTGTAAATATATATGTGTGTATGCATATATATGTCTGTGTCTGTATATATATAGTGTGTATAAATATGTGTGTGTATCTATAGGTGTATATATATACATATCTGTGAGTATATATGTGGGTATGCATATATATGGGTGTGTATACATATATATGGTCTGTATAAATATGTGTCAATATCTATATGTATATATATATATACATATGTGTGTATATATATGTAAATGTCTATATATACCTGTGTGTGTATATATATGGTGTGTATAAATATTTGTGTGTATCTGTATGAGTATATATATACATATGTCTGTATATATATGCGTGTCTGCATATGTATGTGTGTGTGTGTGTATATACATATGGTGTATATAAATATGTGTGTGTGTGTGTATGAGTATGTCTATATATATACATTTGTCTGTATATATCTCTGTGTATGCATATATAGGAGTAGGTGTGTATATTTATATGGTGTGTACAAATATATGTGTGTATCTGTATATATATATATATACATATATGTATATATATATGTGTCTGTGCATATATATGTCTGTGTGTGTCTGTGCATATATATATGGTGTGTCTATTTATGTGTGTGTATCTATATGTGTATATATATACATATGTGTGTATATATATATGTCTGTGCATATATAGGAGTGGGTGTGCATATATATATATGGTGTGTATAAATATGTGTCTGTATCTATATGTATATCTATACACAGATATGTGAATATATATGTGTGTATGCATATATATGTCTGTGTCTGTATATATATGGTGTGTTGAATATGTGTGTGTATCTATAGGTGTATATATATACATATGTGTGAGTATATATGTGGGTATGCATATATATGGGTGTGTATATGTATATATATGGTGTGTCTAATTATGTATCAATATCTATATGTGTATATATATAAAAATGTGTGTATATATATGTGAATGTGTACATATATATGTGTGTGTGTATATACATGTGTGTGTATCTATATATGTATATATACATATATGTGTATAATTACATGTGTGCATTTATATGTCTGTATATATATATCTGTGGGTATATATATCTGTGTGTCTCTATATGTGTGTATATATACATATATGTGTATAAATAAATGTCTGTATATATATGTCTGTATATACAGAGGTGTGTATATATATATCTATCTGTGTATATGTCTGTATATGTGTGTGTGTATATATACATATCTGTTTGTATACACATATATGTGTGTGTATATATCTCTGTATATATGTGTGCATATATATTTCTGTCTGCGTATATATATCTGTGCGTGTGTATATATATGTGTGTGTATATATATGTGTCTCTGTATAGATATGTGTGAGTGTATATATACATGTGTGTGTATACATATATGTGTGTGGCTATATATGTGTGTCTGTGTATATACACGTGTGTGTATATATACAAATGTGTGTATATACATATGGTGTATATATATAATTCTGTGTAGACATACATATAGGCGTATATATACATATGTCTGCATATATATGGGTGTGTGTATATATATGTGAGTGGATATATACATGTATGTATATATACATATATGTGTGTATCCATACATATGTGTGTATATATATGTATCTGTGTGTATATATATATATGTGACTGTATATATACATGTATGTCTATACATATAGGTGTATGGCTATATATGTCTGACTGTGTATATATACGTATGTGTATATATACATATCTGTGTGTATACATATACTGTATATATATATTTGTGAATATACATACATATGGGCGTATATAAACAAATGTCTGTATATATATGGGTATGTGTAGATATATGTCGGTGTGTATATGTACGTCTGTGTATATATACATATCTGTGTGTATCCCTACATATATATGTATATATATGTGTGTGTGCATATATATGTGTAAGCGTGTATATATATGTGTCTGTGTATATATATGTGTAAGCGTGTATATATATGTGTGTGTGTACATATATATGGTGTGTATATACATATCTGTGTATATAGGTGTGTCTGTGTATATATATGTCGAAAGCTGGCTTCTAGAGAAGGGACACGCAGATGGACATAGATTGATTATTAACGAGCCGCTTCTTGACAATAGCCATATTCCGCCGACTATTCCTGACGTACCTTCGTCCCATCGGCGATCTAAGGTCACCGTGACTTTCCTTCGACGTGGACATCGTAGGAGCCGTCCGGAATGCGTTCATTGGCGACAAATAGGCAGAAATCCGGCATTATAGGGGAACGTAGATACATGTTAAGGCAAGTAGCCAAACTTAGGCCGTGGAAGTATAGAACCAATACTATTGTATGATTACAGAATAGGCATGAGTTAGTTAACTACAATAGAAATTATATGCTGTAAATGAATAAACTGAAGCTTGTGATAAATTCATATTGGTTTCTCAAGCCTCCGTTTCTCGGCATATATATATGTGTGGATATATATATGTGTGAGCATGTATATATATGTGTGTGAGTGTACATATCTATGGTGAGTATATACAGATGTGTGTATATATATGGCTGTGCGTATATATATCTGTGTGTATATATATATGTGTGTGTGTATATATACATATGTGTATATATATCTGTGCATGTCTATATATATGTGAGTATATATATACATATGTGTGTGTATACATATATGTATGTGGATGTATAGGTGTGTCTCTGTGTATATACATGTGTCTCTGTGTATATACATATGTGTATATATATATACATATGTGCGTATATATATATGGTGTATATATATATCTGTGTGTATACATACATATGTGTGTATATATATCTCTGTGTGTATATATATATGTCACTATATATATACACGTGTGTGTATACATATATGTGTGTGGCTATATATGTGTGACTGTATATATATACAAATGTGTATATATACATCTATGTACATATACATATGGTGTATATATATATTTGTGTGTATACATACATATGGGCGTATATATACATATGTGTGTATATATATGGGTGTGTGTATATATATGTGTGCGTGTATATGTACCTCTCTGTATATATATACATATGTCTGTGTATCCACACATATGTGTGTATATATATGTTTCTATGTATATACATGTGTGAGCATGTATATATATGTGTCTCTGTGTACATATATATGCTGTGTATATACATATGTGTGTATATATATGGGTGTGTGTATATATATAAGTGTGCATATATATATGTGTGAGCATGGATATATATGTCTGTGTGTGTACATATATATGGTGTCTATATACAAATGTGTGTATATATCTCTGGGTGTCTATATGTATGTGTAAGTACATATATATGGTGTCTATATACAAATGTGTGTATATATCTCTGTGTGTCTATATGTATGTCTGTGCATATATATATGTGTAAGCATGTATATATATGTGTGACTGTGTACATATATATGGTGTGTATATACATATGTGTATATATATGTGTCGGTGTATATATATATCTCTGTGTATATATATATGTGTGAGCATGGATATATATGTCTGTGTGTGTACATGTATATGGTGTGCATATACATGTATGTATATATATGTGTGTGTGTATATATATGTGTGTATGTATTTATATATGTGTGTGGCTATATATCTGTGAGTGTATATATACATATCTATGGGAATACATATATGTGAGTGGATATATATGTGTGTCTCCGTATATATACATGTGTGTATATATACATAAGTGTGTATATACATATGGTGTATATATATATGTCTCTCTATATACACACATATGTATATGTCTGTATATATATATGTGACTTTAGATATGCACGTGTGTCTATACATATATGTGTTTGGCTATATATGTGTGACTGTGTATATATACATATGTGTATATATACATATGTATATACATACATATGGTGTATATATATATTTCTGTGTATACATACATATGGGCGTACATATACATATGTCTGTATATATATGGCTGTGTGTAGATGTACGTGTGACCAGGTATATATATGTGTGTGTGTGTGTACATATATATGGTGTGTATATACATATAGGTGTATATATATATGTGTGTGTATATATATGTGTCACTATATATATATGTGAGCATGTATATATATGTCTGTGTGTGTACATATATATGGTGCATATATACATATGTGTGTATATATATGTATGTGTGTATATATATGTCTATGTGTGTATATATATATGTGTCTGTATATATATGTACTTGTGTCTATATATGTGTAAGGGTATATATACATATGTGTGTGTATACATAAATGTGTGTGGATATACATGTGTGTCTATGTATATATACATATGGGTATGTATACATCTGTGTGTATATACATATGGTGTATATATATATGTCTGTGTATACAGACATATGGCCATATATATATACATATGTGTGTGTATATACATATGTGTGTGAATATATATATGTATGTATATGTGGGTGTATATATATATATATATCTGTGTGTGTATATATATATGTGTGTGTATATATATGTCTCTATGTGTATATATATGTGTGTGTATGTACATATATGAGAGTATGTATATATGTTTCTGTGTATATATACATATGTGAGTGTACACATATATATGTGTGCACATATATGTGTGTGTGTGTATATATACATTTCTGTGTGTATACATATATGTGTGTGCATATACATACGTGTCTGTATATATATAAGTATGTGTATATATACATATGTCTGTATACATACATATCTGTGTATATATCTGTGTGTGTAAATATATGTGTCTGTGTGTATATATGTGTATATATATACATATATGTCTATATATATGTCCGTGTATATATATCTGTGTGTGTGTACATATATGGTGTGCATATTTATATCTGTATATATATGTGTGTGTATACATATATGTGAGTGCATGTATCTATATGTGTATATAGATACATATGTATGTATATATATGTGTGTATATATATGTCTGTCTGTGTATATATATAGTGTGCATCTATATATGTGTATATATATGTGTGTGTATATATATGTGAGTGCATGTATCTATATGTGTATGTATATACATATCTGTGTATATATGTATGTGTGTGAATATATATATATGAGTGTGTGTATATATATAGTGCGTATAACTGTGTGTATCTGTATGTGTATATATATATACATACGTGTGTATATTTATGTGTGTGTGCATTATATGTGGTGTGTATATATATATGGTGTGTATAAATATGTGTGTGTATCTCTATGTGTATATATACATATGTGTGTATATATATCTGTGAGTGCATATATATGTCTGTGTGTCTATATATATATGGTGTGTATAAATATGAGTCTGTATCTCTATGTGTATATATATACATAGGTGTGTATATATATGTATCTCTGCATCTATATGTCTGTGTGTGTGTATATATATATGGTGTGTATAAATATGTGTGTGTATATGTATGTGCATATATATTCATATTGGAATATATATGTGTGTATATGTATATGTGTATATGTGTATATATATGTCTGTGTATATATATGTGTATATATGTGTGTATATATATATGTGTGTATATATATCCCTGTCTGTGTGTATATATATATATGTGTGTGTATATATGTGTGTGTGTGTGTGTATACATGTGTGAGTGTATAGATACATGGGTGTGTATACATATATGTCTGTGGATACATATGCATGTCTCTGTATATATACATGTGTGTATATATACATATGTGTATATATACATATGGTGAATATATATATTTCTGTGTATACATACATATGTCCATATGTATAAATATCTGTGTACATATATGGGTGTGTGTATATATATGTCTGTGTATACATATACGTGTGTGTATATATACATATTTGTGTGTATACATTCATATGTGTGTATATATATGTATGTGTCTATATATCTGTGTGTGCGTCTATATATATGTGTGTGTGTATACATATATATGGTGTGTATATACATAAGTGTGTATATATATGTGTGTGTATATATATGTGTGTGTGTGCATATACATGTGTGTGTATACATATATACATGTGGATATACATGTGTGTCTGTGTATATATACATGGGTGTATATATACATATATCTGTATATACATATGGTATATTTATATATGTATGTGTGTATATATACGTGTGTGTATATATACATATGTCTGTATATACATATGGTAAATTTATATATATATGTGTGTATATATACGTGTGTGTATATATACATAGTCTGTAATACATATGGTAAATTTATATATGTATTGTGTATATATACTGTGTGTATATATACATATGCCTGTATATACATATGTTATATTTATATATGTATGTGCATATACATACATATGTATGTATACATACATATGTCTGTATATATATATGTGTGGGTATATATATATATACATGTGTGTATATATACATATGTGTCTGTATACATACATGTGTGAGTACATATATAGCTGTGTGTATATATATGTCTGTGTATATATATACATGTGTGTGTATACACATATGTATATGTATACATACATATGTGTGTATATATATGTATGCATGTATATATATGTCTCTGTGTGTATACACATATATGGTGTGTATATACATATGTGTGTATATATATATCTGTGTATGTGTGTGTATATATATGCCTGCCTGTTTATATATGTCTATATGTATATATATGTGTCACTGTATATATACATGTGTGTGTATACATATATGTGTGAGGATATATATGTGTGTCTGTGTATATATACATGTGTGTATATATACATATGTCTGTATACACATCTGGTATGTATATGTGTGTGTGTATACATACATATGAGTGTATAGACACATATGTGTGTATACATACAAGTGTGTGTATATAGATGTGTGTGTGTATATATACATATGTGTGTGTGTATACATACATATGTGTCTATATATATGTGCGGGTGTATATATATACATGTGTGTATATATACATATGTGTGTGTATACATACATGTCTGTGTATATGTATGTGTGTGTATATATACATGTGTGTATATATACATATGTGTGTGTATATATACATGTGTTATATATACATATGGTGTATATATATACATGTGTGTATATATACATATGTGTGTATATACATACATGTGTGTATATATACATATGTGTGTATATACATACATGTGTGTATGTATATATATGCGTGTGTATACATACATATCTGTGTATATGTATGTGTGTGTATATATACATGTGTGTATATATACATATGTGTGTGTATACATACATGTGTGTATGTATATATATGCGTGTGTATACATACATATCTGTGTATATGTATGTGTGTGTATATATACATGTGTGTATATATACATATGTGTGTATATACATACATGTGTGTATGTATATATATGCGTGTGTATACATACATATCTGTGTATATGTATGTGTGTGTATATATACATGTGTGTATATATACATATGTGTGTGTATACATACATGGGTGTATGTATATATATATGCGTGTGTGTATATATATATGTATGTGCATGTATATATATGTGTGTGTATACATACATATCTGTGTATATGTATGTGTGTGTATATATACATATGTGTGTATACATACATGGGTGTATGTATATATATATGCGTATGTGTATATATATATGTATGTGCATGTATATATATGTGTGTGTGAGTGTACATATTTATGGTATGTATATACATATGTGTGTATATGTATGTGTGTGTGTACATATATGTGTGTCCATGTATACAGATGTGTGTGTCTGTGTACATATATATGGTATGTATATACATATGTGTGTATATATATGTGTGTGTGTATATATATGGTGTGTATATATACAACTGAGGGTATATATATGTGTGTGTTTTTATACGTATGGGGGTGTATATACATATGTATGTGTATATACATATGTGTGTGTGTATATACATATCTGTGTTTATATACATGTGTATATAAGTCTGTGTTTCTATATCTGTGAGTATATATGTATCTGTCTGTGTATATATATGTGTGTGTATATATATGTGTGTGTATATACATGTGTGTGTATATATATGTGTGTGTATATATACATATATCTGTGTATATATATATGTGTATACATATCTGAGTGTGTGTATATATACATGGTGTGCATATATATGTGTGTATGTACATACAAGTGAGTGTGTGTATATATCTATATGTGTATATACATACATATGTGTTTATACATATATGTGTCTGTGTAGATATATATCTCTGTCTGTATCTATATGTGTGTACATATGCATATATGTGTATAAATACATGAGTGTATATAAATATCTCTTTATATATATATGTGTGTATATACATAACTGTGTGTATACACATATGTGTGTATATATACATATGAGTCTATATATACATATGTCTGTATATACATATGTAGATATGTATATATGTCTATATATGAGTGTGTTTATATACATATGGGGATGTATATATATATATGTGTATATATACATGTGTGTATATATACATATATGTGCATATATACATATGTGTGTATATACATATGTAGGTATGTATATATCTCTATATATATTTGTGTGTTTATATACATATGGGGGTGTATATATATGGGTATATATGCATGTGTGTGTATATACGTATGTGTGTGTATACATATGTAGGTATGTATATGCATCTATATATATGTGTCTGTTTATATACATATGGGGGTGTCTATATATGTGTGTATATACATGTGTGTATATATGTGTCTGTGTCTATATATGTCTGTATATGTATATATGTGTATATATACATATGTGTGTATATATATTTGTGTATATCTCTGTGTGTGTATCTATATCTGTGTGTGTATATATATCTGTGTGTATGTATATGTATGTGTATGTGTATATATATGTATATACACATATGTGTATATATATACATATGTGTGTATATATACATATGTGTGTATATATGTGTGTATATATACATATGTGTGTATATATATGTGCATATATGTGTGTGTATATATATTTGTGTATATCTATGTGTGGGTATCTATATCAGTATGTGTGTATATATATCTGTGGGTGTGTATATATATGTGTATGTGTATATATATGTATATATACATATGTGTACATATGCATATATATATATATGTATTTGTGTATATATATATACTGTTTATAAATATGTGTGTATATATATGTGTATATATATACATATGTGTGTATATATATGTGTGTTTATATATATATGTGTGTATATATTTCTGTGTGCATATACATGTGTGTATATATGTGTGTATATATATACACATATGTGCATATATATGTGTGTGTATATGTACATATGTGTGTATAAATGTGTGTGTCTATATACATATGTGTTTCTATATACATGTCTGTATATCGGTCTGTATATATATTGTATATATATGTGGTATATATACATGATTATATATGGTGTGTATATATACATGTGTATATACACATTATGTATATATACATCTGTATATATATGTGTGTGTATATATATCTGTCTGTATATATGTATGTGTATATATATACATGTGTGCATATACATACGTATGTGTGTATATATACACACGTGTATATATACATATGTGTATATATACATGTATGCATATACATACGTATGTGTGTATATATACACACGTGTGTATATACATATGAGTATGTACATACATATGTGTGTATATATATGTGTGTATATATATGTGTTTGTGTATATATACGTGTGTGTATAAACCCATATGTCTGTGTGTATACATATGTGTATATATATACACGGGTGCCTGTATATACATGTGTGTAAATATATGCATATGTGTGTATATATATATGTGTATCTATACATATGTATATATCTATACATGTGTGAATATATGTCTGTATATATATCTGTGTGTGTATATGTATGTGTGTGTCTATACATGTGTGTGTATATATACATATGTGTGTGTATATATACATGTGTGTATATAAACATATGTGTGTATATACATATGTGTATATATAAATGTGTGTATATATATATGTGTGTATATATGTGTGTATATATACGTGTGTGTGTACATAAACATAGGTGTGTATATACATATGTGTATATATACATATGTGGGTATATATACATGGGTGTGTATATACATGTGTGTATATATGTCTGTATATATACATATGTGTGTATATATACATGTGTATATATACATATGTCTCTATATATATATGTGTGTGTATTTATGTGTGTGTATATATACATGTCTGTGTATACATACATATGTGTGTATATATACATATGTATGTATATACATATGTGTATATATATACATATGTGTGTGTATATAACCATATATGTCTATATACATGTCTCTGTATATATACATCTGTGTATGTATATATATGTGTGTATATATACATATGTATGTATATACATATGTGTATATATATACATATGTGTATATATGTCTGTATGTATATGTGTATAAATACATATATGTGTATATATACATCTCTGTATATATATATATACGTCTGTATATATATGTGTGTGTATATATATCTGTGTATATATACATGTGTGTGTATACATGCATATGTGTGTATATATACATATGTGTGTATATATACATATATGTGAATATATACATATGTGTTTATATATACATGTGTGTATATATGTCTGTATGTATATGTGTATAAATACATATGTGTGCATATATACGTGAGTGTATATATATGTCTATATCTATGTGTGTATATATACATGTGTGTGCATACATACATATGTATGTATATATACATATGTGTGTACATACATATGTGTATACATATACACGTGTGTATATATATGTGTGTGTATATATACATCTGTGTATATATACATATGTGTATATAAACATACATGTGTGTCTATATACATATGTGAATATATATACATATGTATGTGTATATATATGTATGTGTATATATACATGTCTGTGTTTAAACATATGTGGTATATACATATGTGTGTATAAACACATATGTATGTATATATATGTGTGTGTATATATACATATGTGTGTATATATACATGGGTGTGTATATACATGTCTGTATATATGTCTGTATATATACATACACGTGAATATATACATGTGTATATATACATATGTCTGTACATATATGTGTGTGTATATATACATGTATGTGTATATATATGTGTATATATACATGTGTGTGTGTATATATATATGTCTGTATATATGTGTGTGTGTATATATATGTGTGTATATATACTTATGTGTGTACACATACATATGTATGTATATATACATATGCCTGTATATACATATGTGTATATATATACATGTGTGTATATATATGTGTGTGTATATAGATGTGTGTATATATACATGTATGTATATATACATGTGTATATATAAAGATATGTGAGTATATACATATGAGTACATATACACATATGTCTGTCTGTCTATATATATGTCTGTATATATGTGTATGTGTATATATATGTGTGTAAATATACATCTGTATGTATACATACATATGTGTGTGTATATACATATTTGCGTGTTTACATATGAGTACATATATACATGTGTGTATGTATATATCTATATGTCTGTATATATATGTGTCTGTGTATATATATGTGTGTAAATATACATGTGTGTGTATATAGATGTGTGTGCACATATACGTTTATGTATATATACATGTGTGTATATATACACGTGTGTATATATACATGTCTGTATATATACATGTGTGTATATAAACATATGTGTGTATATACATATGAGTACATATCTACATATCTCTGTGTGTATATATTATGTCTGTATATATGTGTGAGTATATATATCTGTGTAAATATACATCTGTATGTATACATACATATGTGTGTATATATATATATGGGTATGTGTATATATGTGTGTATGTGTACACTTATAGTATGTATACAGATGTCTGTGTATTTCTATGTAGATATATATACATATGTGTGTATATATATGGGTATGTGTATATATGTGTGTATGTGTATACTTATAGTATGTATACAGATGTCTGTGTATTTCTATGTAGATATATATACATATGTGTGTATATATACATATGTGTGTATATATATGTGTCTGTATATATACATATGTGTATATACATATCTCTGTGTATTCCTACATGTGTTTATATATACATATGTGTGTATATATATGTGTGTGTGCATATATATGTGTGTGAGTATATATATATGGTGTGTATATAGATATGTGTGTATATATATGTATATATATGTACATATGTGTGTATATATATGTGTGTGTGTATATATATGTGTGTATATATACATATGGGTGTATATACATATGTGTATATATATACATGTGTGTATATATAGATGTGTGTGTATATAGATGTCTCTGTATATATTCATGTGTGTATATATACATGTGTGTATATAAACATATGTGTGTATATACATATGTATATATATACATATGTGTATATATATATGTGTGTGTCTATGTATATGTGTGTCTATAAATGCATATCTATGTATATATACATGTGTGTGTATATATATGCCTGTATATATATGTCTGTGTGTATATATGTGTGTGTATGTACACATATGTGTGTATATATACATATGTGTATAGATACACATATGTGTGTAAATATATATGTGTCTCTGCGTATATATGTGTATGTGTATATATAGGGTGTATACAGATGTGTGTCTATTTCTATGTATATATATATATACATATGTGTGTATACACACATATGTGTGTATATATATGTGTCTGTATATATACATATGTCTGTATAGATATCTCTGTGTATTCTACATATGTGTTTAAATATACATATGTGTGTATATATATGTCTCTGTGCATATATATATGTGTGTGTATATATACGTCTGTGAGTATATATATATGGTGTGTATATAGATGTGTGTGTATATATATATATGTATACATATTTGTGTCTATATACATATGTGTGTATATACATATGTGTGTATGTATATATATCTAAATATATATCTATATATATATCTGTGTATATATATATGTGTATATACATGTGTGTATATATATGTGTGTGTATATATATGTGTGTGTGTATATACATGTGTGTGGCTATATATATGTCTGTGTATATATACATAGCTGTATATACATGTCTGTGTATATATATCTATGTGTATACATATATGTGTACATATACATATGTGTGCATATATATGTGTGTGTATATATGTATGTGTATATACATGTGCATATATATACATATGTGTGTAAATACATGTCTGTGTGTATATATGTGTGTGTGTATATATATATAAAATGTGTAAATATATGTGTGAATATATATGTGTATATATATACATATGTGTGTATATATATGCGTGTGTGTGTGTGTGTATATATATGGTGTGTATATATATGTGTGTGTACATATATGGATTGTATATATATGTCTGTGTACATATATGGTGTGCATATATATGTGTGTGTATATATACATATGTGTGAATATATATGTGTGTGTATATATACATATGTGTGTACACACGTGTTCATATATATATGTGTGTGTATATATACATATTTGTGAATATATATATGTCTGTATATATACATATGTGTGTACACACATGTGTTCATATATATGTGTGTGCATACACACATATGTGTCTATATATACATAAGTGTCTATATATATGTGTGTGTATATACATGTGTGTAAATATATACATATGTGTGTATATATACATATGTGTGAATATATATGTGTGTGTATATATACATATGTGTATATATATATGTGTGTGTATATGTATATATGTGTGTATCTATACATATGTGTGTATCTATACATATGTGTATATATGTCTGTATATATATGTGTGTGTGTATATGTATGTGTCCGTCCATACATGTGTGTCTATATACATATGTGTGTATATATACATGTGTGTGTATACATACATGTGTGGGTATATATACATATGTGTGTATATATACATGTGTGGGTATAACAAAACATATACATGTGTGGGTATATATACATATGTGTGTAAATATACATGTGTGGGTATATATACATGTGTGGGTATGTATACACATGCGTGTATATACGTGTGTGTATATATGTGTGTATATATACATATGTGGGTATATATACATGTGTGTATATATATATGGGTGTGTATATATATGTCCGTATATATGTGTGTATATATACATGTGTGTATATATATGTCTGTATATATGTGTGTATATATACATGTGTGTATATATATGGGTGTGTGTATATATATGTCAGTATATATGTGTGGTGTATATATATGTGTGTATATATACATGTGTGCGTATACATACAGATGTGTGTATATATACATACGTCTGTATATACATATGTGTATATATATACATGTGTGTGTATATATATGTTTGTGTATGTATACATGTGTGTATATAAACATATGTGCATACATACATATGTGTATGTGCATATATACATGTGTGTATATATACATATGTGTGTATATATACATATGTCTGTATATATACACATGTGTGTATATATACACATGTGTGTATATATACATGTGTGTATATATTGTATGTGTGTATATATACATATGTGTGTATACATACATATGTGTGTATATATACACATGTGTGTATATATACATGTGTGTATATATACATGTGTGTATATATATATGGCTGTATATATATGTGTGTGTATATATATACATGTGTGTGTATACATACATATATGTGTATATACACATGTGTGTGTATATATATGGCTGTATATATTTGTGTGTGTGTATATATACACGTGTGTGTATATATATGTGTGTATATATATGTCTGTATATATATGTCTGTATATATATGTCTGTATATATATGTCTGTATATATATGTGTCTGTGTATATATATGTGTGTATACATACATGTGTGTGTATACATACATATGTGTGTGTATACATACATATGTGTGTATATACATATGTGTATATGTATACATTTGTGTGTATATATATGTTTGTCTATATATATATGTGTATATATACATGTGTGTATAGAAACATATGTGTGTATATACATATGTGTATATATATACATATGGGTGTGTATATAAATGTGTGTGTATATATACATATGGGTGTGTATATAAATGTGTGTGTATATATACATATGGGTGTGTATATAAATGTGTGTGTATATATACATATGTGTGTATATATACATGGGTGTATATACATGTGTGTATATATATGTGCGTATATATATATATATGTGTATATATATGTGTGTATATATGTGTGTGTATATATATGTGTGTCTCTATATACATGTGTGTATATATGC
>NW_028147553.1:247650-281757 GCF_008360975.1 Lichenostomus cassidix
CGCGCTGGGGGCCGCCGAGTCAGCCCCCCCCTCCCGCGGCGGCCCCGCCCCGACCTGTGTCGCCGCCGCCGCCGCCGCCGCCATCCGCTGCGTGCCGAGTGCCATGTTTAAAGATCCGGGAGGCGCGGGGGGGGAGGGGGGGGTGCCGAGGGGGGCAGGGGGGGCGTGTCCGCCGTATAATCGACCGCGGCGGTGCCCGCCCCGGCACAGGCGGATCCCGCCAGCTCCCCGCGCCGTCCACAGCACCGCACGCTTCAGCAGAAGCCCGCAAAGCCCGGAAAATGCGGCGGTGTAACCCTCGGA
Organism: Lichenostomus cassidix; assembly: GCF_008360975.1. NCBI lineage: Eukaryota > Metazoa > Chordata > Aves > Passeriformes > Meliphagidae > Lichenostomus > Lichenostomus cassidix. The sequence goes on from NW_028147553.1 coordinate 247,954, forward strand.
GTCGGCATTTCGTTCAGGCGGCACAGTAGACGTATATTCCCTCAGAAAAGACCCCGCGGCCGCCATTTTTGAAGTCGGCAACAGCGCGCATGTGCGAACCATGCCGACGCCATTTTGGTAGTCCAGTGCATTGCGCATGTGCGAAATAGGGGCCGGATCGAAATTAAAAAGTCGGATTTCGCGCTTTTGGGACATTTCTGCTGGCCGCAAACAGCTGCGAAGGCGTCCTGTATGCCGTTCGCGTCACCCACGGGCGGCGGCAACCGCGCGAGAGGCGGAAAAACCCGGCATTTGCCGATCGCTTTCGGGAAAAAATGTCGGCCGCGTCAAACCGCAGCGCGCACTCCACCCGCCCCCAAAGACCACTCCGCACCTGTCCGCAGCGCCGGGGAAGCCCGCCAAGCAGCCGAATCGCAGTTTTCGGGGTCGGGACTCCGCGGCCGCCATTTTGGAAGTGTACTGCACTGCGCATGCTCGAGTGATGCCGACGCCGTTTCGTTGGTGCACTACACTGCGCATGCTCGAATGATGCCGACGCCATTTTGTTAGTTCAGTGCACTGCGCATGCTCGAGTGATGCGGGCGCCATTTTGGCAGTCCAATGCACTGCGCATGTGCAAACGATGCCGGCGCCATTTTGTTAGTCCAATGCACTGCGCATGCTCGAGTGATGCCGACGCCATTTTGGTAGTCCAATGCGGTGCGCATGCTCGAGTGATGCCGACGCCATTTTGGTAGTCCAGTGCAGTGCGCATGCTCGAGTGATGCCGGCGCCATTTTGGTAGTCCAATGCACTGCGCATGTGCAAACGATGCCGACGCCATTTTGGTAGTCCAGTGCAGTGCGCATGCTCGAGTGATGCCGACGCCATTTTGGTAGTCCACTCCACTGCGCATGCCCGAGTGATGCCGACGCCATTTTGGTAGTCCAGTGCAGTGCGCATGCTCGAGTGATGCCGACGCCATTTTGTAAGTCCAGTGCACTGCGCATGTGCGAAATAGGGGCCGGATCGAAATTAAAAAGTCGGATTTCGCGCTTTTGGGACATTTCTGCTCGCCGCAAACAGCTGCTGAGGCGTCCTATATGCCGTCCGCGTCACCCACGGGCGGCGGCAACCGCGCGAGAGGCGGAAAAAGAACGGAATTTGCCGATCGCTTTCGGGACAAAATGTCGGCCGCGCCAAACCGCAGCGCGCACTCCATCGGCCCTCAAAGGCCACTCCGCACCGGTCCGCAGCGCCGGGGAAGCCCGCCAAGCAGCCGAATGGCCGTTTTCGGGGTCGGGACTCCGCGGCCGCCATTTTGGAAGTGTAGTGCAGTGCGCATGCTCGAGTGATGCCGACGCCGTTTTGGTAGTCAGTGCACTGCGCATGCTCGAGTAATGCCGGCGCCATTTTGGTAGTCCAGTGCAGTGCGCATGCTCGAGCGATGCCGACGCCATTTTGGTAGTCCAGTGCAGTGCGCATGCTCGAGCGATGCCGACGCCATTTTGGTAGTCCAGTGCAGTGCGCATGTCGAGCGATGCCGACGCCATTTTGGTAGTCCAATGCACTGCGCATGCCCGAGTGATGCCGACGCCATTTTGGTAGTCCAGTGCACTGCGCATGTGCAAACGATGCCGACGCCATTTTGGTAGTCCAGTACACTGCGCATGCTCGAGTGATGCCGACGCCATTTTGGTAGTCCACTACATTGCGCATGCTCGAGTGATGCCGCCGCCATTTTGGTAGTCCAGTGCATTGCGCATGCTCGAGTGATGCCGACGCCATTTTGGTAGTCCAGTGCAGTGCGCATGCTCGAGTGATGCCGACGCCATTTTGGTAGTCCACTGCACTGCGCATGGTCGAACGATGCCGACGCCATTTTGGTAGTCCAGTGCACTGCTCATGTGCGAAATAGGGGCCGGATCGAAATTAAAAACTCGGATTTCGCGCTTTTGGGACATTTCTGCTCGCCGCAAACAGCTGCAAAGGCGTCCTATATGCCGTCCGCGTCACCCACGGGCGGCGGCAACCGCGCGAGAGGCGGAAAAAGAACGGAATTTGCCGATCGCTTTCGGGACAAAACGGCGGCCGCGCCAAACCGTAGCGCGCACTCCATCGGCCCTCAAAGGCCACTCCGCACCGGTCCGCAGCGCCGGGGAAGCCCGCCAAGCAGCCGTATGGCCGTTTTCGGGGTCGGGACTCCGCGGCCGCCATTTTGGAAGTTCAGTGCGCATGCTCGAGTGATGCCGGCGCCATTTTGGTAGTCAGTGCACTGCGCATGCTCGAGTGATGCGGGCGCCATTTTGGTAGTCTACTGCACTGCGCATGCTCGAGCGATGCCGGCGCCATTTTGGTAGTCCAGTGCACTGCGCATGCTCGAGTGATGCGGGCGCCATTTTGTTAGTCTACTGCAGTGCGCATGCTCGAGTGATGCCGGCGCCATTTTGGTAGTCCAGTGCACTGCGCATGCTCGAGTGATGCGGGCGCCATTTTGGTAGTCCAGTGCAGTGCGCATGCTCGAGTGATGCCGGAGTGATGCCGCCGCCATTTTGGTAGTCTACTGCACTGCGCATGCTCGAGTGATGCCCCCGCCATTTTGGGAGTCCAGTGCACTGCGCATGCTCGAGTGATGCCGCCGCCATTTTGGTAGTCTACTGCACTGCGCATGCTCGAGTGATGCCGACGCCATTTTGGTAGTTCAGTACACTGCGCATGCTCTAATGATGCGGCCGCCATTTTGGTAGTCTACTTCACTGCGCATGCTCGAGCGATGCCGGCGCCATTTTGGTAGTCCAGTGCACCGCGCACGTGCGAAACGGGCGCCGCCATAATAATGGACGCGGCCGCGCCTTTACGGCCTCCGCCATGTTTTGTACGGAAAAAATCAGGACCTCTCGCTCTAGGTGACGACTTTAGGCGCCCGATGGAAATGAAAAAAATGGATTTTACGGTTTTGAGGCATTTCCGCATTTGCAAAGCAGGGTCCCGGGAATCGGAATGGCTCCGTTCCACGGTAGTAAACGTGTACCCTGAGGTAGGACTGGTGAAGCGTTAGTTCCTTATCTCGGTCACGACGTGACAGAATCCGGCCAGAAGCCGGCAGCGTGGAGCCGTAGAAAGCGGCAGGCGCGGGTAGAAGTAAAAAGTTGAGGTAGTACTCGCCGTTAGAGAACATTTTTCAGGTGTTTAAAATGTGTCAGAATAGATATAAAAATGGTCCCATCAAGCCCGTATCCATTCGAATCGGACGCGACTTTAAAGCGTTAAAAAGTTCGGGGGACGGGACGACGGCGCCACCACCTCCGAGACGACGCGCCGGGCTCCGCCGACGGGAAAACATTTTTCGGAAATTTTCGATCAAACGCCGGACGCTAAACGCGAGAGCCTTAGCGAAGGGCACCTCCCGAAAGGCGCGGGTACAGAAACGGGGCTTTCAAAGGGCCTATAGAAAAAGAAAGGAGCTTTACAGACGGTTTAAAGGGCATCTTAAGGGAAGCAGACGCGTCATCGGGCCGAAGGAAGGATAAGAAGCACGGGGATTGCCGGGAAGGGATGGTAGTCCTAGAGCGGCATGGAAAGGCATAATTGTAATTCCCAGGCGTTAATAATAATTGAAAGCGGAAGGGAAGCGGGGCCGAGGAAGACGCGGAGAGGCGGGCTCGGGGCCGAGGTAACGTTCAGGAACGTAGATCGGCTAAGGCGCCCGGCGAGGCGCCTCGTGATAAGAAAGGAGAGCGTCCGATTTAATTTTTTTTTTCCCGTAAGGCCAATCTAAAGAGTTTCAAGGTAAACGGCGAGGCGTAGGACAGGCGCAGCGGAAATCCTCCGAGAAGCCCGCAAGGTATTTGCTTTCAGCATTTGTTAGCGGTGCAATTTGCTAATTTGCTAATTGGAAAGGAGAGCATTTTTGATGGTAGGGACGCAAGGTACGCGAGCGAGGTATGAGGTTTGAGAGGTACTAGAAAGCGTGGATAAAATTTCAGTCCGGAAGCGCGAGGAGACGGTTGTACTTGTATACATCCATCTATATATACAGGCATATATATAGATTTCTATACACACACGTATATATACACACATGTATATACACACAGATGTATATATATATACACATATATATACACACATGTATATACACACCCATGTATATATACACACCCATGTATATATACACACACACCCATGTATATATACACACACCCATGTATATATACACACATATGTATATATACACAGATATATATATACACACACTTATGTATATATATACACATATGTATATACACAGATATGTATATATACACACATATGTATGTATACACAGACATGTATATATACACACATATGTATGTATACACAGACATGTATATATACACACACATAAATACACACACACATATGTATATATACACACATATATACACACATGTATATACACACCCATGTACATATACACACATATGTATATATACACAGACATGTATATATACACACACATAAATACACACACACATATGTATATATACACACATATATACACACATGTATATACACACCCATGTACATATACACACATATGTATATATACACAGACATGTATATATACACACACATAAATACACACACACATATGTATATATACACACATATATACACACATGTATATACACACCCATGTACATATACACACATATGTATATATACACAGACATGTATATATACACACACATAAATACACACACACATATGTATATATACACACATATATACACACATGTATATACACACCCATGTACATATACACACATATGTATATATACACAGACATGTATATATACACACACATATATATACACACACCCATATGTAGATATACACACATATGTTTCTATACACACATGTATATATACACACACACCTATATATACACACATGCATATATACACACATGTATATAGAGACACACATATATATACACACACATATATACACACATATATATACACATATATATATATACGCACATATATATACACACATGTATATACACCCATGTATATATACACACATATGTATATATACACACACATTTATATACACACCCATATGTATATATACACACACATTTATATACACACCCATATGTGTATATATATACACATATGTATATACACACATGTGTTTCTATACACACATGTATATATACACATATATATATAGACAAACATATATATACACACAAATGTATACATATACACATATGTATATACACACATATGTATGTATACACACACATGTATGTATACACACATATATATACACACACACATATATATACAGACATATATATACAGACATATATATGCAGACATATATATACACACATATATATACACACACGTGTATATATACACACACACACAAATATATACAGCCATATATATACACACACATGTGTATATACACATATATGTATGTATACACACACATGTATATATATACACACACATATATATACAGCCATATATATATACACACATGTATATATACACACATGTATATATACACACATGTGTATATATACACACATGTGTATATATACACACATGTGTATGTATACACACATACATATATATACACACATGTATATATACACACATGTGTATATATACACACACATGTATATATACACACATGTATATATACACACATGTATACATACACAAACATATATATACACACACATGTATATATATACACATATGTATATACAGACGTATGTATATATACACACATCTGTATGTATACGCACACATGTATATATACACACATATATATACACCACACATATATACTGACATATATATACACACACCCATATATATACACACATGTATATATACACACATATATACAGACATATATATACACACATGTATATATACACACATATATACGGACATATATATACACACCCATATATATATACACACATGTATATATACCCACATATGTATATATACACACATATATACACACACGTATATACACGCATGTGTATACATACCCACACATGTATATATACCCACACATGTATATATACCCACATATGTATATATACCCACACATGTATATTTACACACATATGTATATATACCCACACATGTATATATACCCACACATGTATATATACACACATATGTATATATACCCACACATGTATGTATACACACACATGTATATATACACACATATGTATATAGACACACATGTATGGACAGACACATACATATACACACACACATATATATACAGACATATATACACATATGTATAGATACACACATATGTATAGATACACACATATATACATATACACACACATATATATACACACATATGTATATATACACACACATATATATTCACACATATGTATATATACACACATATGTATATATTTGCACACATGTATATACACACACATATATATAGACACTTATGTATATATAGACACATATGTGTGTATGCACACACATATATATGAACACATGTGTGTACACACATATGTATATATACAGACACATATATATTCACAAATATGTATACATACACACACATATATATATGAACACGTGTGTACACACATATGTATATATACACACACATATATATTCACACATATGTATATATACACACACATATATATGCACACCATATATGTACACAGACATATATATACAATCCATATATGTACACACACATATATATACACACCATATATATACACACACACACACACGCATATATATACACACATATGTATATATATACACATATATATTCACACATATATTTACACATTTTATATATATACACACACACACATATATACACACAGACATGTATTTACACACATATGTATATATATGCACATGTATATACACATACATATATACACACACATATATATGCACACATATGTATATGTACACATATATGTATACACATAGATATATACACACAGACATGTATATACACCTATGTATATATACACAGACATATATATAGCCACACACATGTATATACACACACACATATATATACACACACATATATATACACACATGTATATACACATATATATATACACAGATATATATATATATATTTAGATATATATACATACACACATATGTATATACACACATATGTATATAGACACAAATATGTATACATATATATATATACACACACATCTATATACACACCATATATATACTCACAGACATATATATACACACACATATATATATGCACAGAGACATATATATACACACATATGTATATTTCAACACATATGTAGAATACACAGAGATATCTATACAGACATATGTATATATACAGACACATATATATACACACATATGTATATATACACACATATGTATATATAGCTACATAGAAATACACAGACATCTGTATACATACTATAAGTATACACATACACACATATATACACATACCCATATATATACACACATGTGTATATATATCTACATAGAAATACACAGACATCTGTATACATACTATAAGTATACACATATACACATATATACACATACCCATATATATATATACACACATATGTATGTATACATACAGATGTATATTTACACAGATATATATACTCACACATATATACAGACATAATATATACACACAGAGATATGTAGATATGTACTCATATGTATATACACACATATGTTTATATACACACATGTATATATACAGACATGTATATATACACACGTGTATATATACACACATGTATATATACATAAACGTATATGTGCACACACATCTATATACACACACATGTATATTTACACACATATATATACACAGACACATATATATACAGACATATAGATATATACATACACACATGTATATATGTACTCATATGTAAACATGCAAATATGTATATACACACACATATGTATGTATACATACAGATGTATATTTACACACATATATATACACATACACATATATACAGACATATATATAGACAGACAGACATATGTGTATATGTACTCATATGTATATACTCACATATCTTTATATATACACATGTGTATATACAGACATGTATATATACACACACGTGTATATACAGACATGCATATATACACACATGTGTATATATATACACATGTATATATACACACATCTATATACACACACATATATATACACACATGTATATATATACACATATGTATATACAGGCATATGTATATATACATACATATGTATGTGTACACACATAAGTATATATACACACATATATATACACACACACATATATACAGACATATATATATATATATACACACACACATGTATATATACACACATATATATACACATACATGTATATATACACACACATATATGTACAGACATATGTATATATACACATGTATATATTCACGTGTATGTATATATACAGACATATATACAGACATGTATATATACACACATATGTATATATACACACACATATATATACATACATATGTGTTTATACACAGATATGTATATACCACATATGTTTAAACACAGACATGTATATATACACATACATATATATACACATACATATGTATATATATTCATATATGTATATAGACACACATGTATGTTTATATACACATATGTATATATACACAGATGTATATATACACACACATATATATACACACGTGTATATATATACACATATGTATGTACACACATATGTATATATACATACATATGTATGTATGCACACACATGTATATATACACACATAGATATAGACATATATATACACTCACGTATATATGCACATATATGTATTTATACACATATACATACAGACATATATACACACATGTATATATAAACACATATGTATATATTCACATATATGTATATATACACACATATGTATATATACACACATATGCATGTATACACACACATGTATATATACACAGATATATATACACACACACATATATATACAGACATATATATATACAGAGATGTATATATACACACATATGTATTTATACACATATACATACAGACATATATACACACATGTATATATAAACACCTATGTATAGATACACACATATATAGATATACACAGACATATATATACATACAAAGATGTATATATACAGAGACATGTATATAGACATATATGGTTATATACACACACATATGTATATATATACACATATGTATATACATATATATGTATATATACACACATATGTATGTATACACAGACATGTATATATACACACACATAAATACACACACATATATATATAGAGACATATGTATATATACACATGTATATATACACACATATGTATATATACAGACATATATTCACACATGTATATACACACCCAGGTATATATACCCACATATGTATATATACACATATGTATATACACAGATATGTTTATATACAGACACACGTATATATACACACATGTATATACACACCCATGTATATATACACACATATGTATATATACACATATGTATATACACACCTATGTTTATGTACACACACATGTATATATACACACATATATACACACATATATATATACACACATTTATATATACACATATGTATATACACACATATGTTTATATACACACATGTGTATATACACACACATATGTATATATACACACACATGTATAGACACACACATACGTATACACACACAGATATATATACAGACATATATTCACACATGTATAGATATATACATATGTATAGATACACACATATATACATATACACACACATATATATATACACACACATGTATAGATACACACATATGTGTAGATACACACATATATACACACATATGTATATATTTACACACATGTATATACAGTCACCCATGTATATATATACAGATATGTATACACACAGACATATGGGTTTATACACACACGTATATATAAACAAAGACATATATATACACACATATATATACACACATATGTATGTACATACTCATATGTATATACACACGTGTGTATATATACACACATACGTATGTATATGCATACATGTATATATACACATATGTATATATGCACGTGTGTATATATACACACATACGTATGTATATGCACACATGTATATATATACACATACATATATACAGACAGATATATATACACACACATATATATACAGACGTATATATACATACATGTGTATATACACACTTATGTATATATACACATCCATATATACACTCATGTATATATACACACATATATATACACACACATATATATACAGACCGATATACAGACATGTATATAGAAACACATATGTATATAGACACACACATTTATACACACATATGTACATATACACACACATATATATGCACATATGTATATATATATACACACATATATACACACATGTATATGCACACAGAAATATATACACACATATATATAAACACACATATATATACACACATATGTATATATATACACATATATATACACACATATTTATAAACAGTATATATATATACACAAATACATATATATATATATATGCATATGTACACATATGTATATATACATATATATACACATACACATATATATACACACCCACAGATATATATACACACATACTGATATAGATACCCACACATAGATATACACAAATATATATACACACACATATATGCACATATATATACACACATATGTATATATATACACATATGTGTATATACATATATATACACATACACATACATATACATACACAGAGATATATATACACACATAGATATAGATACACACACAGAGATATACACAAATATATATACACACATATGTATATATACACTTATATACATATACAGACATATATAGACACAGACACATATATACACACATGTATATACACACATATATATACACCCCCATATGTATATAAACAGACACCTATATATAGACGCATATACATACCTACATATGTATACACACACATACGTATATACACACACATGCATATATAGCCATATATATACACCCCCATATGTATATAAACACACAAATATATATAGAGATATATACATACCTACATATGTATATACACACATATGTATATATGCACATATATGTATATATACACACATGTATATATACACATATATATACATCCCCATATGTATATAAACACACACATATATATAGACATATATACATATCTACACATGTATATACAGACATATGTATATATAGACTCATATGTATATATACACACATATGTGTATACACACAGTTATGTATATACACACATATATATATAAAGAGATATTTATATACCCTCATGTATTTATACACATATATGCATATGTACACACATATAGATACAGACAGAGATATATATCTACACAGACACATATATGTATAAAGACATATGTATGTATATACACATATAGATATATACACACACTCAGTTGTATATACATACACACATATATATGCACAGCATGTATATATACACACACTCAGATATGTATACACATATATATATATATACACAGACATATGTATATATACACACACGTATATATACACAGATCCACATATATATGCCTGCACATATATGTATACACAGACACACCTGTATATATACACACACATATATAGAGACACACATATATATACACAGATATATATACACGCACATATATACACACACAGATATATATACACACACATATATATACACAGACAGATACATATATACTCACACATATATATACACACACATATATATATACACACATATATATACACAGAGAGATACATATATACTCACAGATATAGAAACACACACTTATATACACATGTATATAAATACTCATATGTATATACACACACAGATATGTATATACACATATATATGTATATACACCCCTCATACGTATATAAACACACACATATATATACCCTCAGTTGTATATATAGACACCATATATATACACACACACATATATATACATACATATGTATATACATACTATATATATGTACACACACACACACACATCTGTATACATGGACACACATATATGTACACACACACATACATATACACACATATGTATATACATACCATAAATATGTACACACACACATATGTATATATACACACATGTATATATACACACACATACATATACACAGATATGTGTGTATACACACGCATATATATACATACACACATGTATGTATATACACACATATGTTTATATACACACATGTATATATACACACACATACATATACACAGATATGTATGTATACACGCGCATATATATACATACACACATGTATGTATATACACACATATGTATATATACACACATGTATATATACACACACATACATATACACAGATATGTATGTATACACACGCATATATATACATACACACATGTATGTATATACACACATATGTATATATACACACATGTATGTATATACACACATATGTATATATACACACATGTATATAGACACACACATATGTATATATACACACATGTATATACACACACACATACATATACACAGACATGTATGTATACACACACATGTGTATATATACACACATGTATATATATACACCCGCACATATATATAGACACATATGTATGTATACACACACACATATGTATATATACACACACACATCTATATACACACACTTGTATGTATACACACATATGTGTCTATACACTCATATGTATGTATACACACACATATACATACAGATGTGTATACAGACATATGTATATATACATACATGTATATATACACAGACACACATATATATCCTCACACATATATGTATACACACACATGTATATATATACACAGACAAATATATACACACAGCTATATATGTACTGACACATGTATGTATACAGACACATATGTATATATACACACATGTATATATATATATACACCCACACATATATATATACAGACATATGTATGTATACATACATATGTATGTATATGCACATACATATAGAAATATAACATATGTATATACAGGCATATGTATATATACACACACGTATATATACACACATACATATATAAATTTACCATATGTATCTACAGACATATGTATATATACACACACGTATATATACACACATATATATATAAATGTACCGTATGTATATACAGACATATGTATATATACACACACGTATATATACACACATACATATATAAATATACCATATGTGTATACAGATATATGTATATATACACCCATGTATATATACACAGACACACATATATATCCACATGTATATATGTATACACACACATGTATATGCACACACACACATATATATATACACACACATATATATACACACTTATGTATATACCCACCATATATACGTATACACACACACATATATATAGACGCACACACAGATATATAGACACATACATATATATACAGACATATGAATGTATACACACAAATATGTATATATACACACATGTATATGTATACACAGACATATATATACACACACCCATATATGTACACAGATATTTATACATATGGACATATGTATGTATACACAGAAATATATATATTCACCATATGTATATATACACATATGTATATATACACACATGTATATATACAGAGACATGCATATGTATCCACAGACATATATGTATACACACCCATGTATCTATACACTCACACATGTATACACACACACACACATATATACACACACATATATATATATACACACAGACAGGGATATATATATGCACATATATATATACACACATATATACACATATATATACACAGACATATATATACACATATATACATATACATATACACACATATATATTCCAATATGAATATATATGCACATACATATACACACACATATTTATACACACCATATATATATACACACACACAGACATATAGATGCAGAGATACATATATATACACACATATGTATATATATACACATAGAGATACAGACTCATATTTATACACACCATATATATATAGACACACAGACATATATATGCACTCACAGATATATATACACACATACGTATATATACACATAGAGATACACACACATATTTATACACACCATATATATATACACACACACATATAATGCACACACACATAAATATACACACGTATGTATATATATACACATACAGATACACACAGTTATACGCACTATATATATACACACACTCATATATATATATTCACACACATACATATATACACAGATATGTATATACATACACATATAGATACATGCACTCACATATATATACACACACATATATATACACATATATAAATGCACACTATATATATACACAGACAGACATATATATACACACATATATATACATACATATGTATCTATATACACATATAGATACATGCACTCACATATATGTATGCACACACATATATATACAGATATAAATATGCACACCATATATGTACACACACACAGATATATATACACGGACATATATATAGACATATATGTATATATATACACATATATACATACAGACACATATATTTACACACACAGATATATACACAGATATGTATGTATACAGACATATGTATATATACACATACTTATATATATACAGACACGTATGTATATGCACACACATATATGTATACACACAGAAATGTATATATACACACAGACACATATATGTGCACACACATATATGTGTACACTCACATATGTATATATACACAGAAACATATATACATACTCTCATATATGTACATACACACACATATATATACACATAGAGACATATATATACACACACATATATATATACACACACAGATATATATATATATACACCCACATATACATACATATATATATTCACACACATATGTATATACACACACATATGTATATATATATGGCCATATGTCTGTATACACAGACATATATATATACACCATATGTATATACACACAGATGTATACATACCCATATGTATATATACATAGACACACATGTATATCCACACACATTTATGTATACACACACATATGTATATATACCCTTACACATATATAGACACAAGTACATATATATACACACACATATATATACACACATAGACATATATATACACACATACATATATTTACACACATATGTATATATGCACCATATATATGTACACACACAGACATATATATACATGCTCACATATATATATAGTGACACATATATATACACACACACATATATATACACCTATATGTATATACACACCATATATATGTACACACACACACATATATATACCTGGTCACACGTACATCTACACACAGCCATATATATACAGACATATGTATATGTACGCCCATATGTATGTATACACAGAAATATATATATACACCATATGTATGTATATACATATGTATATATACACATATGTATATATACACAGTCACACATATATAGCCAAACACATATATGTATAGACACACGTGCATATCTAAAGTCACATATATATATACAGACATATACATATGTGTGTATATAGAGAGACATATATATATACACCATATGTATATACACACTTATGTATATATACACACATGTATATATACGGAGACACACATATATATTCACTCACATATATGTATTCCCATAGATATGTATATATACACTCACAGATATATAGCCACACACATATATAAATACATACACACATATATATACACACACACATATATATACATACATGTATATGCACACCATATACATGTACACACACAGACATATATATACATGCTCACACATATATATATACACAGAGATATATATATACACATATGTATATACACACCATATATATGTACACAGTCACACATATATATACATGCTTACACATATATATATGCACAGACATACATATAGACACACAGAGATATATACACACATTTGTATATAGACACCATATATATGTACACACACAGACATATATATCCATGCTCACACATATATATATGCACACTTATATATATACACACACCCATATATATACACACATATGTATATACACAGCATATATATGTACACAGAGACACATATATATACATGCTCACACATGTATATACATAGAAACATATATATACACACATATGTGTGGATACACACACATATGTATATATATACAGAGAGGTACATATACACGCACACATATATATACACACACCCATATATATACACACATATGTATATATACGCCCATATGTATGTATACACACAAATATATATATACACCATATGTATATGTACATAGATGTATATATACACATTTGTATATATATACAGTCAGACATATATAGCCACACACATATATGTATACAGACACGTGTATATATATAGTGACATATATATATACACACAGAGATATATATACACACATATGTATGTATATACACAGATATATATATACACCATATATATATACGCACATATGTATATATATATACACATATGTATATACACAGAGACACACCTATACATCCACATACATATATGTATACACATACATATGTATATATACACTCACATATATAGCCACACACATATATGTATACACACACGTGTATATATAGAGTGACATATATATATACACACACAGATATATATACACACATATGTATGTATATACACAGATATATATACACCATATGTATATACACACATATGTATTTATATATACACACATGTATATACACAGAGACACACCTATACATCCACATACATATATGTATACACACACATATGTATATATATACTCACATATATATAGACATGCACAGATATATATACACATATGTATATATACACACACACATATATATATACACACAGATATATATACGCACAGCCATATATATACACACATCTGTATATACTCACCATAGATATGTACACTCACAGACATATATATACATGCTCACACATATATATATCCACACATATATATATGCTGAGAAATGGAGGCTTGAGAAACCAATATGAATTTATCACAAGCTTCAGTTTATTCATTTACAGCATATAATTTGTAGTGTAGTTAACTAACTCATGCCTATTCTGTAATCATACAATAGTATTGGTTCTATACTTCCACGGCCTAAGTTTGGCTACTCGCCTTAACATGTATCTATGTTCCCCTATAATGCCGGATTTCTGCCTATTTGTCGCCAATGAACGCATTCCGGACGGCTCCTACGATCTCCATGTCGAAGGAAAGTCACGGTGACCTTAGATCGCCGATGGGACGAAGGTATGTCAGGAATAGTCGGCGGAATATGGCTATTGTCAAGAAGCGGCTCGTTAATAAGCAATCTATGTCCATCTGTGTGTCCCTTCTCTAGAAGCCAGCTTTTGACATATATAGACACAGACACACCTATATACACAGATATGTATATACACACCATATATATGTAGACACAGACATATATATACACGCTTACACATATATATACACAGACACATATATATACACGCTTACACATATATATGCACACACACATATATATACACGCTTACACATATATATGCACACACACATATATATACATATATATGTAGGGATACACACAGATATGTATATATACACAGACGTACATATACACACCGACATATATCTACACATACCCATATATATACAGACATTTGTTTATATATGCCCATATGTATGTATATTCACAAATATATATATACAGTATATGTATACACACAGATATGTATATATACACATATGTATATATACACAGTCAGACATATATAGCCATACACCTATATGTATAGACATACATGTATATATACAGTCACATATATATATATACACACAGATACATATATATACACACCTATGTATGGATACACACATATATGTATATATACATACACGTATATATACACTCACATATATATACACACACCCATATATATGCAGACATATGTATATGTACGCCTATATGTATGTCTACACAGAATTATATATATACACCATATGTATGTACACACATTTGTATATATACACAGACGTGTATATACAGAGACACACATATATAGACACACATATATGTATACACACACATGTATATATACACTCACACATATCTATACAGAGACACATATATATACACACACATATATATACACATGCACAGATATATATACGTAGACACAAATATATACGCACACATATATACAGAGATATATACACACACATATATGTGTATACAAACAGATATGTATATATACACACACACATATACAGACATATACACAGATAGATATATATATACACACACCTCTGTATATACAGACATATATATACAGACATTTATTTATACACATATATGTATATATACACACATATAGAGACACACAGATATATATACCCACAGATATATATCTACAGACATATAAATGCACACATGTAATTATACACATATATGTATATATATATATATAGATATACAGACATGTATATACACACACACATATATATGTACACATTCACATATATATACACACATTTTTATATATATACACATATAGATATTGATACATAATTAGACACACCATATATATACATATACACACACATATATATGCATACCCACATATATACTCACACATATGTATATATATACACCTATAGATACACACACATATTCAACACACTATATATATACAGACACAGACATATATATGCATACAGACATATATATTCACATATCTGTGTATAGATGTACATATAGATACAGACACATATTTATACACACCATATATATATACACACACCCACTCCTATATATGCACAGACATATATATATACACTCTTATGTATATATATACACATATAGATACACACACCTAAATAGACACACCATACAAATATGCACAGACACACACAGACACATATATGCACAGACACATATATATATACATATATGTATATATATATATAGAGATACACCCATATATTTATACACACCATATAAATATACACACCTACTCATATATATGCATACACAGAGATATATACACAGAAATGTATATATATAGACATACACATACACACACACATCTATTTATATACAGCATATGTATATACACAGACACACACATACATATGCAGACACACATATATATACAGACATATGTATATATATACTCATACAGATACACAGACATATTTATACACACCATATATATACACACACAGGTATATATAGACATTTACAGATATATACACACATATGTATATATATACATATACACCCATATATTTATACACACTATATAAATATACACACCTACTCATATATATGCATACACAGAGATATATACACAGAAATGTATGTATATAGACATACACATACACACACACACCTATTTATATACAGCATAGGTATATACACAGACACACACATACATATGCAGACACACATATATATACAGACATATGTATATATATACTCATACAGATACACAGACATATTTATACACACCATATATATATACACACACGTATATATATCCACTCACACATATATATACACACATATGTATATATATACACATACAGATACACACACATATTTATATACACCATATATATATACACACACATATATATACAGACATGTATATATATACACATACAGATAGACACAGTTATTTATACGCAGCATATATATACACACAGCTACACATATTTATGCACATACATATATATATATATACACACACATATGTATATATATACAGATAGAGATACAGAGACATATTTATACCCAGCATATATATACACATCCACACATATATACACACACACTCAGACACTTATATACAGACATATGTATAAATATACACATACAGATACACAGACTTATTTATACACACCATATATATATATACACAGATATATATATACAGACATATATATGCAGTCATATGTATATAAACACTCCTATGTATATATGCACACACGTATATATACACAGACATACAGAATATGCACACACATATATGTATAGACATACATGTATATACACAGAGACACATATATATACAGACACATATACACACATATATATCCACACTCATATGTATATACATGCACATATGTATATATACACACAGATATGTATATATACACATATGTGTATATATACCCATACATACATATACAGACCTATATATATACACACACACATATATACAGATGTATATAGACAGATATATATATACAGATGTATATAGACACATATATATACACCCCCATATGTATATAAATAGAAACATATTTATACAAAGACATATATATAGACATATATACATTCCCTCATATGCATATAGAGACATATGTATATATACAGACATATGTATATATACAGACACACATATATATATACACACATATATATACACATATGTATTTATATACACATATATATATACACACAGTCACATAGATATACCCACACTCCTATATATACACACACATATATGTACGCACACATATATACACACCATATATATATACACACAGTCATATATATAGTCCCACACAGATATGTACACACGTATGTATATAGACACACATATGTGTGTATATACACATATGTATATATACAGACATATTGTGTATACACACATATATATACACAAATGTATGTATACACCTATGTAAATATACCCACACGTATCTATACATTGACATATATATACCCACACACATATATATATACACAGAAATGTGTATATACACACACACGTGTATATATTCACACACACATATATATATAGAGACATACAAATATATATACACATATATGTATATATAAACAAATATGTATGTATAGACACAGAAATATATACACACACATGTATATACACACATATGTATATATACACTTAGGTGTATATAAAGAGACAGATATATACCCACAGACAGATATATATACACACAGACATATATACACACACAGGCATACATATACAGACACCTACATATATATACACATACACCTATATACACACACATATATGTACACATATATATATACCCACACATATGTATATACATAGAGATATGTATATATACCCACATATGTATATATATAGAGACAGAGATATACACAGATATACATATACACACACTCACAGACACACATACATATACCCCGCGTTTGATTTGCGGGGCACTTTCTGCGTCGAGGCGCCGAATGGGTAGCCGAGGGAGGAGATGAGCATGGGGGACCCAGTGGCAAGGTGTTCAGAGAGCATATGCAAAGGGGAGGCCCAAGGCACCCAATTGTGAGAAGGTGAGCCAGGTAGGCAGCAGGCTTGAGGGAGTGGTGTGTAGCAACTCCGAAGGAGGGAGAGGCTGTAAGGTGGTGGCTGAGCAGCAGGAGCGGCTGTTTGTTGTGTTTGATCCGCTTTTCTAAAATGAGTCCCGTGCCCTAATAGGCAATGCGTGAGAAGAAAGCGCACGGAGTCAGACATGAGAGGCATCTGGGCAGACCACGGCACCGGTAGGGAGAGGACCAGATGGGCAAAGCGGTGGGAGATTGATTTTCCATGGGAGAGAGGTGTCCAGCTGTCAGTTAGGCATGGTGTTCGAAGAGGTTTGTAGGTGGCTGGAGGCCAGATGCAGGTGTTTGAGATGATTGTTAAATTTCGTTTGTCTTTCAGAGTGGTACTGTGAAGCGATTGGTTGCAGGGAAGTCATGATGGCAGGAAGTGGCACGTGGAAGAAATGTTGAGGGAGTAAAGGTGCGACTGGAAAGGTGAAGGATGTGAGAGGTGAGGTTTTGTTGTTGTGAGCGTGAGGGGTGAAAGGTGAAAGTGGCTTAGGAAGGGATCGGTGTGGTAAATGAAGGAGCGTGAGTGTGGCTCGAACGGCGCAAGCAAGGAGCCGCGACGGTGGCGTAAGCAAGGCGGCAAGGGTTTCGAGAGAGGATGTGAGTTTTGTAGAAGGCAAGAGGTGCATAAATGGAGTGTTTTGCAAAGTTTGGGAAGAGGGTTTTTTTGTTGTTAATGTGAGTGTGTTATAGTTGGTGAATGTATATGCAGTGTGTTTGGGTGGGGGTGTGTGTGTGTGTGTGTGTGTGTGTGTGAGTGAGATGTGTTAAGGCATGAAAGAAATCAGAGTTTCCGAAGAGAAGGAAATGTGAGGACAGAAGTATTTCTTGTTGGTGATGGAGAGAGTTTGAAGGTGAAGTGTTTGTTTGTGCGTTGTAGGTGGAAAAAGTAATTTTTGGCACCTTGGTGCCCTCAGCCACGCCCCCCGGCACCAGGTGCCGCCCCCCGATTTTCAGCGCGCGCCGCGCGCTGCCGCGCGCGGCGCGGTGGATGCGGGGGGGTACCCCGGGAGGCCCCGTCCGGGCGGCGCCATCCCCCCCCCCTGCGGGGAGCTGCAGCGGCAGCCCCCCCCCTGCGGCGGGCCCACCTGGGCTGCCCCCCCTCGCGGGGGGGCCCGCCTGTGTCGCCCCACCTTCTGGCACACGTGCCTCAGTTACGTTCCAGTGGGGGGAGGCGGGCCCGGCGGGCTCCCGGACTACGGGGCCGTGACGCGCCTAGCACACGCACGGGGTAGCCCGCGGTGGGATTCGAACCCCTGACGTGCAGCGATTCGGCTTAAGGCCATACCCACCGAGCCAGAGTGGCTCCTTAATTTTAAATCCTTTTTTTGGGGGCATATCCTTTTCGCCGCACAATGACGTCAACAAAGCCCTGCCCACTTCCCCGCCCCCGATTCTGCGTCCGTCACGGTACTCCACCCACTGCTCCGCCTGTCGTCCCTCCCTTGGCCCCGCCCCTGTCGGCGCCCTGCCCGGGCCAAAGCCACGCCTCCGGTGGTCTCCACACCCCGCCCCTCGACGTCACGGGGCTCGGCACACAGCCACGGCTCTGCCGCTCCCCCTAGCCCGCCCAAGAGCCCGCTCCTCGGTGCCCCCTCAGTCCGCCCTAAGCTACGCCTGTCTCCGCCCGCCCGTCGCTATGGCAACAGGGGAGCCGTTGCTTCTTTATCGTTTTACTTTTTTCCCCATTTTTGGAGGTCCTTTGCTAGAGAATTTTCCTAAGGTTCAGTGCATGGTTTTTACATGCTTTCCCTCAACTGTATTAGCACAAATTACCATTCTCTCAAATCTCACTGGGTCTTTTAATCACTTTTTGAAAGCACCATTTATGATTCTTGAAAACCAAAACACATTTTGGGGGATACTGCAGCACTAGCATATATACAGTTGTTTCTCCCAACTACGTCCATTTTGCTTATCTCATTGTACAGTATTTCCTAGGGGCTTCTAGTGTGTATCGCTGGGGTTTTTTCACTTGTTTCGTGCCTGCATTCACTTCCGTGTGCATGTGTTACCCCATCCTGTGCTTTTGCAGTGATCACTTCTGCAGTCTTGGGGGTTTTTTTTCCACCTCTACACTACTGCCACGTGTTTACTAGTGTTCCCCAATCTGCAGAAAAAAATGGAAAAACTCTCCAACAACATTTTGATGTTACACACTCAAGGCATGACTTTATTTTGTGCCCAGCACGTACCACAGCAATCATCTCATCCCCCCATAGCCCGGGTGTGCAGAGACAACCATTCCAGACTACAGAGCTTTTACTCCGTTTCTCAGATAGTGCATACAGTAAAAGCCAATAGGAAAGCATTGCCTCAGTGTTCATTCGTCCAAAGTGGAGCAAAGTCCCCATATTCGGTGTCTCGTTGCACTCCAATGTCCTTGTCTGTCATGCTTATGACATTCTTCACTTGTTTTTAGCAGTCATTTCTCTGGGCCAGGATGTCTTCAGCCCTGCTGCAGGTGCTGTGGCCTAGCTGCTTGTGATATCCCTCATGTCTTCTGGAGAACCACATGTTCCTGCTGGATGTTCCGTTCACAGTGCTTGTCTTTCTGCTTATCTTTGGGGGTCAATCCCAAGCTCTTGCTATGCTGAATTCACCAGGCCTCATGTGGCACAACATTGCCCTGGAAGAAACCAAACATTTCTTTTCCCAGGGGAAACCCAAACCAAACCTTTGACTCCAGTGACACAATATTTTTAACCCGATGATACATTTTGCAACAGTAGCAGTCAGTCATAACAATTTTCCTTCAGCAGCCTTTCATGTCATTTTGTTTTCTATATCTTTTGGAACAGAACAGATGCCATCTTTCCCTTCTCTATGCATGCCACATCACCACAATATCCTCGCCGGGATAGGCGACTCCAGCAGCAGCGAAACCCCACCGTCCGGAAGAGAACACGACACACGTGTCAGTCATTTCCGCACGGCTCCGCACACGTGCTAGTCCGAGCGCCCGATGCCACGTCCTCCTGGGCCTCCTACCCACCAGCCGCCTGTTGAAGTCGTGACACAGCGGAGGGTTTCAGGCCTGCTCAGCCACAGTAACACATCAAAGTTTCACAGTATTCTACCAATTCTCAATCAGGTGCACTATCTCTTACCCACCCATGTCATCCCACCGCAACCATGCAGTCTAATACCTTCTAATCCATCTCCACGGCTTCTTCACACTTGCCTGGAGCAAAGGCTGTCCAACAGTGCATGCACTCCATACTCTGCAGAGTTGCAATTCCCCTCCAGGGATGGTCATCACACACTCGGCATTCTTCTTCACCCAAACATTCCTATCTCACTCCATCCACAAGTTTCTCTGAAGACACATACTTTGTATTGACATTCAGCCAGCTGCTGATTACGTCCAGGCAAAGTTCTTATGAAGTCATCTCAGCTTCTGCGAGAGGTGTGTACGCAAAGGCCAAAGCCCGTGGCTGCACTCCAAGTCGTCCGAGCCTCAGCACGCAGCAGGCCGAGAGGATACGCTTGCGGGAAGCAGGTTTGTACCCACCGTCCCCCCGCTCAGGGGGGAACGGGAGGCCTTTGCCTACATGCCGTCACCTCTGCTCGCAGGCCATAAACATCTACCCTCTGTGGCCCACGTGCGCAAACCTGAACCCACTGTCACATGCTATAACCATGCCATTTTCATGTCACAGTTACCTTACAGGGTCTTTCAATGCCTTCTACATGCTCTGCAGTGATAGGCCTTTCACTGCAGCACGGCATATATATGCACACAGCTGCAGCGTGCTGCAAGATGCTGCCCCTGCTTTGCCAGGGGGACAGGCCTGGCCATGGGCCCATGACTTCAGCCTATGTTAACCCACCTCAGGATGCCCCTGGGACGCATGGACCGCTGCTATCGCTTTGTCCCTGTTTGTTCCTGTGGCCCTACGTGTCCTTCCACTCCTCTTTTTCTCTCTGTCTCTGCTTTGTCTGTCATAGCTACGAACAGATGCCACTCACAGCACACACCGTGTGAGGGTCTCCTTTGCACATCCATTCCTTCCCAGGTATTTATAGTGAATGTCCCAAGTTCCATCCTAAACACTACCTTGACACAAGAGGGTGCTGTAGGAGTGGAGTCCTGTCACTTCCAGTGTGCCGTGTTGCATTTCAAAGCCATTGCCTACATAGCACCCTTTGTGCTCAGAATTGCACTTCTTTCCAACACCCATGTCCCACGTCTTACACGCGGCACTGACAACTCACAGGTCTCACAATTATTGCACCGAGCCTGTAAACACGACCTGCACAACTCTCCCTATGTGCACCCACTATCACTTTGTAGTTTTCCCTCTCTCTATCAAAACTATGCCTGAACAGGTGCCCAGATTCCAACTGCTCCGTGCTGGCTTCTCAGTAATACATGCCTCCTGCTCTGGCAACTGCAACACTTTTGAAACATGACACATACCTTCTCATACCAGCATACTTAGCACAGCCAGAGTTGCACGCTCCCCCAGGACAGATTCTTCTCCATTTCTGCCTTGACCCTCACACCAGTGCCAGCCCATGGGGCTCCACATGGATGCAGTGTCCTTGCAATACAGGCAACCCTGAGAAACACACAAAGACCGTTGCTGCAGCCTGTACATCCCTGCATGTTCCTTGTCACCGAGACCCTTCAAGGCACATTGTTTCCTACAGCTTTTCCAAGCCTCTTCTACAATCCATAACCTCCTCACCGTCTCCTTCTATGTCCATTCACCTACTTCATCCTTCTCACCAGCCCACTCCCAGGCTCTCTTGTTCCATACTCCTCCTACTTCCTGACCCAAACCTCCACGTCCAATTCTATTCCAGGGAGGGTTATCATGTACTCATCATTCTTCTTCAGCAAAACATTCATATACAATTGTATCCACCAGTCTCCCTCAAGACAGCTCCTTTGCACTGCCTGACCGACTGACTGACTGAAAGTCAGCCAGCCAGCCAGCCAGCCAGCCAGCCAGCCAGCTATCTACCTACCTACCTACCTACCTACCTAGCTGATCACATCCAGGGAAAATTTTTCCTCATTCATGTCACTTTCTGGAAGATGTCAAACCCTGCAGCTGTACTCCAAATGGTCCAAGCTTCAGCATGCACCTAGCAAGGAGGATATGCTTGCAGGAAGTAGGTTTGTACCCACTGTCCCCCAGCTCAGGGGGGAATGGGAGGCCTCTGCCTACATGCTGTCACCTCTTCTCGAAGGCCATAAACATGGCCTCCTTGGCCCACCTGTGCAAACCCTCATCCAGCCCCACGTGCCATAAAGAAAACATTTTCATGTCACAGTTACCTTACAGGGCCTTTCAATGCATTCCACATGCTTTACAGTGCAGCAATGCATGTATATCCACACATCTGGAGCCTGCTGTAAGATGCTGCCCCTGCTTTGTCAGGGGGACAGGCCTGGCCATCGGCCCACGACTTCAGTCTATATTAACTTACCTCAGGATGCCCCTGGCACCCTATGGACCGCTCCTATTGCCCTGTCCCTGTTCGTTCCTGTGGCCCTACCTGTCCCTCCTGTCCTCTTTTTCCCTTCCTCTCTGTCCTTGTGTGTTTCAAACCTAAGACCAGATGCCAGTGACAGGACACACTGTGGGAGGGTCTCCTTTGCACATCCATTCCTTCCCAGGTATTTGTAGAGAACGTCCCAAGTTCCATCCTAAACAGTACCTCGACACGAGAGGGTGCTGTAGGAGTGGATTTCCATCACTTTTGGGCCTGCCGTCCTGCATTTCAAAGCTGTTGCCTTCGTAGCACCCTTTCTGCTCAGAACTCCAAGTCTTTGCAACACCCACGTCTTACACATGTCTTACTGTGTCTTACACATGCCACTCACACCTCCCAGGTCTCACAATTACTGCAGCGAGCCTGTAAACACGACCAGTACAAGTCTCCCCATGTGCATACAGTATCCCTCTCCCTATGTGCACACAGTATCTCTTTGTACTTTTCTCTTTCACTGTGAAATCTATGCCTGAGCATGTAGCAAAATTCAAGTGCTCCATGCTTGCTTCTCAGGAATCCATGCCTCCTGCTGTGGCAAGTGCAACACTTTTGAAACGCGACACATACCTTCTCATATCAGCAGACTTAGTACAGCCAGAGCTGCATGCTCCCCCTGGACAGATTCTTCTCCATTTCTGCCTTGCCACTCAAACCACGTGCCAGCCCATGGAGCTCCACACGGATGTAGTGCCCTTGTCATACAGGCAACCTGGTGAAACAGAGAAATACTGTTTCTGCAACCTGTACATCACTGCTTGTTCCCTGTTACAGAGACACTTCAAGGTACATTTTTTCCTACAGCTTTTGCAACACTTCTCTACCATCCATAACCCCCTCAGTGCCTCCTTCTATGCCCATTCAGCTACTTCATCCTTGTCACCAACCCACTCCCAGGCTTTCCTGTTCCATACTCCTCCTACTTCCTGACCCAAAAATCCACATACAATTCCATTCCAGGGAGGGTTATCACATAGTCATCATTCGTCTTCACCTAAGCATTCATATACACCTGTATCCACCAGTCTTCCTCAAGACAGCTACTTGGCACTTACTCACGGACTGACAGTGAGCCAGCCACCTAGGTAGCTAGCTAGCTAGCTGATCACATCTAGGGAAAATCATTCCTCAGTCATGTCACCTTCTGCGAGAGGTCCAAGCCTGGAGCTGCACTCCAAATGGTGCAAGCTTCAGCGTGCACCCAGCAAAGAGGATCTGCTTGCAGGAAGTAGGTTAGTACCCACTGTCCCCCAGCTGAGGGGGGAACAGGAGGCCTTTGCCTACATGCTGTCATCTGTGCTCCCAGGCCATAAATATCTACCCTCCTTGGCCCACCCGTGCAAATCCTCATCCAGCCCCACATGCCATAAACATACCATTTGCATGTCACAGTTACCTTACAGGGTGTTTCAATGCATTCCACACGCTGTGCAGTGCTAGGCCTTGCAGTGCAGCAATGCATGTATATCCACACATCTGCAGCCTGCGGCAAGACGCTGCCCCTGCTTTGCCAGGGGGACAGGCCTGGCCATCGGCCCACGACTTCAGGCTACATTAACCCACCTCGGGATGGCCCCGGGACCTATGGACTGCTCACATTGCTTTGTCCCTGTTTGTTCCTGTGGCCCGACCTGTCCCTCCTCTCTTCTTTTTCTCTTCCTCTCTGTCCTTGTGTCTTTCAAACCTAAGACCAGATGCCAGTGACAGGACACACCGTGGGAGGGTCTCCTTTGCACATCCATTCCTTCCCAGGTATTTGTAGAGAACGTCCCAAGTTCCATCCTAAACAGTACCTCGACACCAGAGGGCGCTGTAGGAGTGGATTTCCATCACTTTTGGGCCTGCCGTCCTGCATTTCAAAGCCCTTGCCTTCGTAGCACCCTTTCTGCTCAGAACTCCAAGTCTTTGCAACTTAGACCTCCTAGACATGTCTTACTGTGTCTTACACATGCCACTTAGACCTCACAGGTCTCACAATTACTGCACCGAGCCTGTAAACACGACCTGTACAAGTCTCCCCATGTGCATACAGTATCCCTCCCCCTATGTGCACACAGTATCTCTTTGTACTTTTCTCTTTCACTGTCCAATCTATGCCTCAACATGTAGCAAAATTAAAGTGCTCTATGCTTGCTACTCAGGAATCCATGCCTCCTGCTGTGGCAAGTGCAACACTTTTGAAACGTGATACATACCTTCTCATATCAGCATACTTAGGACAGCCAGAGCTACATGCTCCCCGAGGACAGATTCTTCTCCATTTCCGCCTTGATAATCACACCGAGTGGCAGCCCATGGAGCTCCACATGGATGTAGCGTCCTTGCAATACAGGCAACCCTGTGAAACACAGAAAGGCTGTTACTGCAACCTGTACATCCCTGCACGTTCCTTGTCACCGAGACACTTCAAGACATGTTCTTTCCTACAGCTTTTGCAAGCCTCTTCTACAATCCATAACCCCATCCGTGCCTTCTTCTACGCCCATGCACCTGCTTCATCCTTGTCACTTACCTGCTCCCAGGCTTTCTTGTTCTATACTCCTCCTACTTCCTGACCCAAACCTCCATGTACCATTCCATTCCAGGGAGGGTTATCATGTACTCATCATTCTTCTTCAGCAAAACATTCATATACACCTCTATTTACCAGTCTCCCTGAAGACAGCTACTTTGCTGTGACTGACTGACTGACTGACTGACTGACAGACTGACTGACTGACAGCCAGCCAGCCAGCCTGCCAGCCAGCCAGCCAGCCAGCCAGCCAACCAACCAACCAGCCAGCCAGCCAGCCAGCTAGCTAGCTAGCTAGCTAGGTAGCCAGCCAGCCAGCCAGCCAGCCAGCTAGCCAGCCAGCCAGGTAGCCAGCCAGCCAGCCAGCCAGCCAGCCAGCCAGCCAGCCAGTCAGCCAGCCAGCTAGCTAGCTAGCTAGCTATCTGATCAAATCCAGGGAAAATTATTCCTCAGTCATCTCACCTTCTGCAAGAGGTCAAAGCCTGCAGCTGCACTCCAAGCTGTGGAAGCCTCAGCATGCAGCAGGTCCAGAGGATACCCTTGCAGGAAGCAGGTTAGTACCCACTGTCCCCCAGGACAGGGGGGAACAGGAGGCCTTTGCCTACATGCTGTCATCTGTGCTTACAGGCCACAAACATCTACCCTCCCTGGCCCACCTGTGCAAGCCCTCATCCAGCCCCACATGCTACACACATGCCATTTTCATGTCACAGTTACCTTACAGGGTCTTTTTATGCATTCCACATGCTGTGCAGTGCTAGGCCTTTCATGGCAGCACTGCATATAAATCCACAGATCTGCAGCCTACTGCAAGATGCTGACCCTGCTTTGCCAGGGGGACAGGCCTGGCCATCGGCCCAAGACTTCGGGCTATATTAAGCCACCTCAGGATGCCCCCGGGACCTATGGACCGCTCCTGTTGCTGTGTCTGTGTTCGTTCCTGTGGCCCTACCTGTCCCTCCTCTCCTCTTTTTCCCTTCCTCTCTGTCCTCGTGTCTTTCAAATCTAAGACCACATGCCATTGACAGGACACAACATGTGAGGGTCTCCTTTGCACATCCACTCCTTTCCAGTTATTTATAGAGAACGTCACAAGTTCCATCAGAAATACTACCTCGACACGAGAGGGCGCTGTAGGAGTGGATTTCCATCCCTTTTGGGCCTGCTGTCCTGCATTTCAAAGCCATTGCCTTTGTAGCACCCTTTCTGCTCAGAACTGCAATTCTTTGCAACACCCACGTCTTACACATGTCTTACCGTGTCTTACACATGCCACTCACATCTCCCAGGTCTCACAATTACTGCAGTGAGCCTGTAAACACGACCTGTACAACTGTCCCCATGTGCATACAGTATCACTCTTCCTATGTGCACACAGTATGTCTTTGTACTTTTCTCTTTCACTCTCTAATCTATGCCTGAGCATGTAGTAAAATTCAAGTGCTCCATGCTTGCTTCTCAGGAATGCATGCCTCCTGCTGTGGCAAGTGCAACACTTTTGAAACGTGACACATACCTTCTCATATCAGCATACTTAGGACAGCCAGAGCTGCACGCTCCCCGAGGACAGATTCTTCTCCATTTCTGCCTTGCCACTCAAACCATGTGCCAGCCCATGGAGCTCCACATGCATGTAGTGCCCTTGTAATAACGGGAACCTGGTGAAACACAGAAATACTGTTGCTGCAACCTGTACATCCTTGCATGTTCCTTGTCACAGAGACACTTCAAGCCACATTCTTTCCTACAGCTTTGGCAACACTTCTGTACCATCCATAACCCCCTCAGTGCCTCCTTCTATGCCCATTCAGCTACTTCATCCTTGTCACCAACCCACTGCCAGGCTTTCCTGTTCCATACTCCTCCTACTTCCTGACCCAAAAATCCACGTCCAATTCCATTCCAGAGAGGGTTATCACATAGTCATCATTCGTCTTCACCTAAACACTCATATACACCTGTATCCACCAGTCTTCCTCAAGACAGCTACTTTGCACTTACTCACTCACGGACAGACAGTGAGCCAGCCACCTAGCTAGCTAGCTAGCTAGCTAATCACATCCAGGGAAAATTATTCCTCATTCCTGTCACCTTCTGTGAGAGGTCCAAGCCTGCAGCTGCACTCCAAATGGTCCAAGCTTCAGCGTGCACCGAGCAAAGAGGATATGCTTGCAGGAAGTAGGTTTGTACCCACTGTCCCCCAGCTCAGGGGGGAACAGGAGTCCTTTGCCTACATGCTGTCATCTGTGCTCCCAGGCCATAAACATCTACCCTCCTTGGCCCACCCGTGCAAATCCCCATCCAGTCCCACATGCCATAACCATACCATTTGCATGTCACAGTTACCTTACAGGGTGTTTCAATGCATTCCACACGCTGTGCAGTGCTAGGCCTTGCAGTGCAGCAATGCATGTATATCCACACATCTGCAGCCTGCTGCAAGATGCTGCCCCTGCTTTGCCAGGGGGACAGGCCTGGCCATCGACCCATGACTTCAGGCTACATTAACCCACCTCAGGATGGCCCCGGGACCTGTGGATCACTCACACTGCTTTGTCCATGTTTGTTCCTTTGGCCCTACCTGTCCCTCCCCTCTTCTTTTTCTCTTCCTCTCTGTCCTTGTGTCTTTCAAACCTAAGACCAGATGCCAGTGACAGGGCACAACCTGCCAGGGTCTCCTTTGCACATCCATTCCTACCCAGGTATTTGTAGAGAACGTCCCAAGTTCCATCCTAAACACTACCTCGACACCAGAGGGCGCTGTAGGAGTGGATTTCCATCACTTTTGGGCCTGCCGTGCTGCATTTCAAAGCCCTTGCCTTCGTAGCAGCCTTTCTGCTCAGAACTGCAATTCTTTGCAACATCGACCTCCTAGACATGTCTTACCGTGTCTTACTCATGCCACTTACACCTCACAGGTGTCACAATTACTGCACTGAGCCTGTAAACATGACCTGTACACCTCTCCCTATGTGCATACAGTATCCCTCTCCCTATGTGCACACAGTATCTCTTTGTACTTTTCTCTTTCACTGAGAAATCTATGCCTGAACATGTACCCAAATTCAAGTGCTCCATGCTTGCTTCTCAGCAATGCATGCCTCCTGCTGTGGCAAGTGCAACACTTTTGAAACGTGACACATACCTTCTCATGTCAGCATACTTTGGAAAGCCAGAGCTGCACGCTTCCCCAGGACAGATTCTTCTCCATTTCTGCCTTGATACTCAAACCACGTGCCAGCCCATGGAGCTCCACATGGATGTAGTGCCCTTGTAATACAGGCAACGTGGTGAAACACAGAAATACTGTTACTGCAACCTGTACATCCCTGCCTGTTCCCTGTCACTGAGACAGTTCAAGCCACGTTCTTTCCTACAGCTTTTGCAAGCCTCTTCTACAATGCATAACCCCATCCGTGCCTTCTTCTAAGCCCATACACCTACTTCATCCTTCTCACTTACCTGCTCCCAGGCTTTCCTGTTCCATACTCCTCCTACTTCCTGACCGAAACCTCCACGTCGGCCCAATTCCAGGCCCAGCTGTGACTGACTGACTGACTGACAGACTGACTGACTGACTGACTGACTGACAGCCAGCCAGCCAGCCAGCCAGCCAGCCAACCCACCAGCCAACCAACCAGCCAGCCAACCAATCAGCCAACCTGGAGCTAGCTAGCTAGCTAGCTGTGTGTGGGGGTTGGTGGTGGTGGTGGTGGTGGTGGTGGGGGCAGCCAGCCAGCCAGCTAGCTGTGGCACCTAGCTAGCTAGCTGGGTAGGTAGCCAGCCACCTAGCTAGCTAGCTGGGTAGGTAGCCAGCCACCTAGCTAGCTAGCTGGCTAGGTAGCCAGCCACCTAGCTACCTAGCTGGCTAGGTAGCCAGCCACCTAGCTAGCTAGCTGGCTAGGTAGCCAGCCACCTAGCTACCTAGCTGGCTAGGTAGCCAGCCAGCTAGCTAGCTAGCTAGGTAGGTAGGTAGGTAGGTAGGTAGGTAGCCAGCCAGCCAGCCGGCTAGCTAGCCAGCCAGCCAGCCAGCTAGCTAGGTAGCCAGCCAGCCAGCCAGCCAGCCAGCCAGCCAGCTAGGTAGCCAGCCAGCCAGCCAGCCAGCCAGCCAGCCAGCCAGCCAGCCAGCTAGCTAGCTAGCTAGGTAGGTAGCCAGCCAGCCAGCCAGCCAGCCAGCCAGCTAGCT
>NW_028147553.1:287255-338253 GCF_008360975.1 Lichenostomus cassidix
CCTAACCCTAACCCTAACCCTAACCCTAACCCTAACCCTAACCCTAACCCTAACCCTAACCCTAACCCTAACCCTAACCCTAACCCTAACCCTAACCCTAACCCTAACCCTAACCCTAACCCTAACCCTAACCCTAACCCTAACCCTAACCCTAACCCTAACCCTAACCCTAACCCTAACCCTAACCCTAACCCTAACCCTAACCCTAACCCTAACCCTAACCCTAACCCTAACCCTAACCCTAACCCTAACCCTAACCCTAACCCTAACCCTAACCCTAACCCTAACCCTAACCCTAACCCTAACCCTAACCCTAACCCTAACCCTAACCCTAACCCTAACCCTAACCCTAACCCTAACCCTAACCCTAACCCTAACCCTAACCCTAACCCTAACCCTAACCCTAACCCTAACCCTAACCCTAACCCTAACCCTAACCCTAACCCTAACCCTAACCCTAACCCTAACCCTAACCCTAACCCTAACCCTAACCCTAACCCTAACCCTAACCCTAACCCTAACCCTAACCCTAACCCTAACCCTAACCCTAACCCTAACCCTAACCCTAACCCTAACCCTAACCCTAACCCTAACCCTAACCCTAACCCTAACCCTAACCCTAACCCTAACCCTAACCCTAACCCTAACCCTAACCCTAACCCTAACCCTAACCCTAACCCTAACCCTAACCCTAACCCTAACCCTAACCCTAACCCTAACCCTAACCCTAACCCTAACCCTAACCCTAACCCTAACCCTAACCCTAACCCTAACCCTAACCCTAACCCTAACCCTAACCCTAACCCTAACCCTAACCCTAACCCTAACCCTAACCCTAACCCTAACCCTAACCCTAACCCTAACCCTAACCCTAACCCTAACCCTAACCCTAACCCTAACCCTAACCCTAACCCTAACCCTAACCCTAACCCTAACCCTAACCCTAACCCTAACCCTAACCCTAACCCTAACCCTAACCCTAACCCTAACCCTAACCCTAACCCTAACCCTAACCCTAACCCTAACCCTAACCCTAACCCTAACCCTAACCCTAACCCTAACCCTAACCCTAACCCTAACCCTAACCCTAACCCTAACCCTAACCCTAACCCTAACCCTAACCCTAACCCTAACCCTAACCCTAACCCTAACCCTAACCCTAACCCTAACCCTAACCCTAACCCTAACCCTAACCCTAACCCTAACCCTAACCCTAACCCTAACCCTAACCCTAACCCTAACCCTAACCCTAACCCTAACCCTAACCCTAACCCTAACCCTAACCCTAACCCTAACCCTAACCCTAACCCTAACCCTAACCCTAACCCTAACCCTAACCCTAACCCTAACCCTAACCCTAACCCTAACCCTAACCCTAACCCTAACCCTAACCCTAACCCTAACCCTAACCCTAACCCTAACCCTAACCCTAACCCTAACCCTAACCCTAACCCTAACCCTAACCCTAACCCTAACCCTAACCCTAACCCTAACCCTAACCCTAACCCTAACCCTAACCCTAACCCTAACCCTAACCCTAACCCTAACCCTAACCCTAACCCTAACCCTAACCCTAACCCTAACCCTAACCCTAACCCTAACCCTAACCCTAACCCTAACCCTAACCCTAACCCTAACCCTAACCCTAACCCTAACCCTAACCCTAACCCTAACCCTAACCCTAACCCTAACCCTAACCCTAACCCTAACCCTAACCCTAACCCTAACCCTAACCCTAACCCTAACCCTAACCCTAACCCTAACCCTAACCCTAACCCTAACCCTAACCCTAACCCTAACCCTAACCCTAACCCTAACCCTAACCCTAACCCTAACCCTAACCCTAACCCTAACCCTAACCCTAACCCTAACCCTAACCCTAACCCTAACCCTAACCCTAACCCTAACCCTAACCCTAACCCTAACCCTAACCCTAACCCTAACCCTAACCCTAACCCTAACCCTAACCCTAACCCTAACCCTAACCCTAACCCTAACCCTAACCCTAACCCTAACCCTAACCCTAACCCTAACCCTAACCCTAACCCTAACCCTAACCCTAACCCTAACCCTAACCCTAACCCTAACCCTAACCCTAACCCTAACCCTAACCCTAACCCTAACCCTAACCCTAACCCTAACCCTAACCCTAACCCTAACCCTAACCCTAACCCTAACCCTAACCCTAACCCTAACCCTAACCCTAACCCTAACCCTAACCCTAACCCTAACCCCTAACCCTAACCCTAACCCTAACCCTAACCCTAACCCTAACCCTAACCCTAACCCTAACCCTAACCCTAACCCTAACCCTAACCCTAACCCTAACCCTAACCCTAACCCTAACCCTAACCCTAACCCTAACCCTAACCCTAACCCTAACCCTAACCCTAACCCTAACCCTAACCCTAACCCTAACCCTAACCCTAACCCTAACCCTAACCCTAACCCTAACCCTAACCCTAACCCTAACCCTAACCCTAACCCTAACCCTAACCCTAACCCTAACCCTAACCCTAACCCTAACCCTAACCCTAACCCTAACCCTAACCCTAACCCTAACCCTAACCCTAACCCTAACCCTAACCCTAACCCTAACCCTAACCCTAACCCTAACCCTAACCCTAACCCTAACCCTAACCCTAACCCTAACCCTAACCCTAACCCTAACCCTAACCCTAACCCTAACCCTAACCCTAACCCTAACCCTAACCCTAACCCTAACCCTAACCCTAACCCTAACCCTAACCCTAACCCTAACCCTAACCCTAACCCTAACCCTAACCCTAACCCTAACCCTAACCCTAACCCTAACCCTAACCCTAACCCTAACCCTAACCCTAACCCTAACCCTAACCCTAACCCTAACCCTAACCCTAACCCTAACCCTAACCCTAACCCTAACCCTAACCCTAACCCTAACCCTAACCCTAACCCTAACCCTAACCCTAACCCTAACCCTAACCCTAACCCTAACCCTAACCCTAACCCTAACCCTAACCCTAACCCTAACCCTAACCCTAACCCTAACCCTAACCCTAACCCTAACCCTAACCCTAACCCTAACCCTAACCCTAACCCTAACCCTAACCCTAACCCTAACCCTAACCCTAACCCTAACCCTAACCCTAACCCTAACCCTAACCCTAACCCTAACCCTAACCCTAACCCTAACCCTAACCCTAACCCTAACCCTAACCCTAACCCTAACCCTAACCCTAACCCTAACCCTAACCCTAACCCTAACCCTAACCCTAACCCTAACCCTAACCCTAACCCTAACCCTAACCCTAACCCTAACCCTAACCCTAACCCTAACCCTAACCCTAACCCTAACCCTAACCCTAACCCTAACCCTAACCCTAACCCTAACCCTAACCCTAACCCTAACCCTAACCCTAACCCTAACCCTAACCCTAACCCTAACCCTAACCCTAACCCTAACCCTAACCCTAACCCTAACCCTAACCCTAACCCTAACCCTAACCCTAACCCTAACCCTAACCCTAACCCTAACCCTAACCCTAACCCTAACCCTAACCCTAACCCTAACCCTAACCCTAACCCTAACCCTAACCCTAACCCTAACCCTAACCCTAACCCTAACCCTAACCCTAACCCTAACCCTAACCCTAACCCTAACCCTAACCCTAACCCTAACCCTAACCCTAACCCTAACCCTAACCCTAACCCTAACCCTAACCCTAACCCTAACCCTAACCCTAACCCTAACCCTAACCCTAACCCTAACCCTAACCCTAACCCTAACCCTAACCCTAACCCTAACCCTAACCCTAACCCTAACCCTAACCCTAACCCTAACCCTAACCCTAACCCTAACCCTAACCCTAACCCTAACCCTAACCCTAACCCTAACCCTAACCCTAACCCTAACCCTAACCCTAACCCTAACCCTAACCCTAACCCTAACCCTAACCCTAACCCTAACCCTAACCCTAACCCTAACCCTAACCCTAACCCTAACCCTAACCCTAACCCTAACCCTAACCCTAACCCTAACCCTAACCCTAACCCTAACCCTAACCCTAACCCTAACCCTAACCCTAACCCTAACCCTAACCCTAACCCTAACCCTAACCCTAACCCTAACCCTAACCCTAACCCTAACCCTAACCCTAACCCTAACCCTAACCCTAACCCTAACCCTAACCCTAACCCTAACCCTAACCCTAACCCTAACCCTAACCCTAACCCTAACCCTAACCCTAACCCTAACCCTAACCCTAACCCTAACCCTAACCCTAACCCTAACCCTAACCCTAACCCTAACCCTAACCCTAACCCTAACCCTAACCCTAACCCTAACCCTAACCCTAACCCTAACCCTAACCCTAACCCTAACCCTAACCCTAACCCTAACCCTAACCCTAACCCTAACCCTAACCCTAACCCTAACCCTAACCCTAACCCTAACCCTAACCCTAACCCTAACCCTAACCCTAACCCTAACCCTAACCCTAACCCTAACCCTAACCCTAACCCTAACCCTAACCCTAACCCTAACCCTAACCCTAACCCTAACCCTAACCTAACCTAACCCTAACCCTAACCCTAACCCTAACCCTAACCCTAACCCTAACCCTAACCTCTAACCCTAACCCTAACCCAACCCTAACCCTAACCCTAACCCTAACCCTAACCCTAACCCTAACCCTAACCCTAACCCTAACCCTAACCCTAACCCTAACCCTAACCCTAACCCTAACCCTAACTAACCCTAACCCTAACCCTAACCCTAACCCTAACCCTAACCCTAACCCTAACCCTAACCCTAACCCTAACCCTAACCCTAACCCTAACCCTAACCCTAACCCTAACCCTAACCCTAACCCTAACCCTAACCCTAACCCTAACCCTAACCCTAACCCTAACCCTAACCCTAACCCTAACCCTAACCCTAACCCTAACCCTAACCCTAACCCTAACCCTAACCCTAACCCTAACCCTAACCCTAACCCTAACCCTAACCCTAACCCTAACCCTAACCCTAACCCTAACCCTAACCCTAACCCTAACCCTAACCCTAACCCTAACCCTAACCCTAACCCTAACCCTAACCCTAACCCTAACCCTAACCCTAACCCTAACCCTAACCCTAACCCTAACCCTAACCCTAACCCTAACCCTAACCCTAACCCTAACCCTAACCCTAACTCCTGCCCCGACTCCGCCCACTGACTCCGCCCACTGACGTCACGCAGACCCGCCCACCACCCGCCCACCGACCCCGCCCACTGACGTCACCACCGACCCCGCCCCGACTCTGCCTCTACCGCCCACCGACGTCACCGCCGACCCCGCCACCGACCCCGCCCACCGACGTCACCACTGACCCCGCCCACTGACGCACTACTGACCCGCCGACCTACCCCTTCTCGCCACCGACGTCACCGCCGACCCCGCCCTCTGACTCCGCCCCTACCTCCGCCACCGACGTCACCACCGACCCTGCCCACCGACTCGCCCAACCCCGCCCACCGACGTCACCACCGACTCCGCCCACCGACGTCACCACCGACTCCGCCCACTCAATCTACACTGTTTCTGCTGACCTTCTAACTGCTCTCCTGGATGGTGTACCATGGTTGGTGTCATTTTTGTACTTCCTGTACTTATTGTGCTTATCTTTGCTACTCTGCCTGTCATGATTGTATTGTTCGTGTCTGTTCTCCTATATGTGGTCGTTGTTGTTCTTACCTTATGCAGCATAATGACCACAATTGTGGTCATTATGATCATTCTCTTCTAGTACTGCTGATTGCTGTTAACATGGTCCTTGTCATCACTGGGGTGGGTATCTTCATTATACTCATGTAGGTGCTTGCCCTCCTGCTGCAAAGTGTCTTAATTGTCTTCTGGACGGTCCTTGCCCTCCTGCTGCGAAGTGTCTTAATTGTATAGGGGATGAACATCATAGGGAGCTGCAAGGACAGGGGCAATGGCAATGGCAACTACAGTACATGTACTAGTTCCTCTAATGATACTACA
Organism: Lichenostomus cassidix; assembly: GCF_008360975.1. Lineage (NCBI taxonomy): Eukaryota > Metazoa > Chordata > Aves > Passeriformes > Meliphagidae > Lichenostomus > Lichenostomus cassidix. The sequence goes on from NW_028147553.1 coordinate 293,265, forward strand.
GAAGCTAGTTACTGTAGCTATGCAAATTACAGGAATTATGGTAATTAACTCTCAGTATGGTAATCACACTCATGCATAATTAAGTCATCCTTACAATGGTAATGATTGCAATTGTCCCAGTTATGCTAATGATGTCTCTCATTATTCCAGTGGTATGGTATGCATTATGCTAAGTACCCTGTCAATGCTGATTACCCTAAATATGCTAATTATCCTAACAACCCCTAATTATGCTAATCACCTCCATTATGCTAACAACCCCTAATTATGCTAACAACCCCTAATTATGCTAATCATCTCCATTATGCTAACAACCCCTAATTATGTTAACAACACCCCTAATGATGCTAATAACCTTATTTATGCTAACAACCCCAACTTATGCTCAGTACCCTAATTACACTAATCAGCTTAATTATGCTAACTACCTTTCTTACACCCACTACCTACATGATCCTGATTACCCTACATAGCCTAACAATTCTATACATGCCAATAACATTAATGATGCCAAGCATCTGAATAACACTAATGACCTCCTGATGCTAATTACCCCTAATCCTAAGCACTGCAATCACTATTAATACTGTAACAACCCTAAGCCTCCACACACCCCCTCCTGACCACGCCCCCCTATTCACTGCACCTGGGCCCCTTCGCAACCCGAACCCTAGACCACGCCCCCTGACGACTCAGACCCGCCCCTTTGCAACCCTCTCCCTAGACCACGCCCCCTGAACGCACCCCTAATCGTAACCCTAACCCTGATCCCTTGCACCTGAACGCACCCCCTAATCGTAACCCTAACCCTGATCCCTTGCACCTGATCCCTTGGCACTGTAGTGTCATGTTACCCTCATCTATACCCTCACTGTAGCCCTAAAATCTGATCCCCTGCACCTGATCCCTTGGCCCTGTTCCCTCACCCTCATGGTGACCCTCACCCTCATCCTCACTGTAATGATGACTCCTGATCCCTACACCTGATCCCTTGTCCCTGTTCCCTCGCCCCACCCTCTTCCTCACCCTCGCTATAAGCCTTTTACAGTACCCTATAACCCCTGATCCCTGCACCCGATCCCTGTACCCTACACCCCCACCCTCACCGGCGCTGTACCGAGCATGCGCGATGCCGTGGACTACCAAAATGGCGTCGGCATCGCTCGAGCATGCGCGGTACCGTGGACTACCAAAATGGCGTCGGCATCGCTCGAGCATGCGCGGTACCGTGGACTACCAAAATGGCGTCGGCATCGCTCGAGCATGCGCGGTACGGACGACAACCAAAATGGCGCCCGCATCGCTCGAGCATGCGCGGTACGGACGACGGCCAAAATGGCGTCGGCTGGCTCGAGCATGCGCAGTTGTGACGCGTTCGAAAAGGGCGGCCGCGGGGTATTCTCAGGGGGTTTAGGAACGTACCTGGCTGCCTGAACGAAATGGGCACCCCGAGAGTGCCGCCGCGGCGGCTCGCGAGCCTTGCGGGCTTGCGGGAAAGAGCGACGGCGCTGGGGGCGGGGGGAGCTGCCGAGATCCCTGCGTTCAGGGATACGCACCGGCGCCGTCGGCCGAACGGCGGCCACGCCCCTCGGCGCCCCGGCCCGCCCCTGGCCGCCAAGCCCCGCCCCGGCCCGCCCCTCTCCGCCCCGGCCCGCCCCCCGCCCCTCGGCTCCGAGCCCCTCAAGAGGGGCCCCCCGGCGCCGCCCGCGAGACCCCTAGGAGCACCAGCGGCGGACCAGGAGCGAGGAGCGGCGGAGCGGCGGCGGCTACGGTGAGGCAGCGGAAGGTGAGCGCGGGCGGCGGCCGGGCGGCGGCGGGAGCGGAGGGGCGGAGGGCGGCGGAGCACCGGCCGCGGGCCGGCGGCGGCCCAGCGCGCGACGCTCCGGGCCGGGCGGCGCGGCGGCGGCGGCGGCGGCGGAGGGGCGGGGAACACTGCCGCGGAGCACCGCGGCGGCGGGCGGCGAGGGACGGGGCGGAACACCGGCCGCGGAGCGCCGGGCCCAGCGCGCGGCGCTCCGGCGGGCGGGCGGCGCCGGCAGCGGCGGCGGGAGGGGCGGCGGTACACGGCCGCGGAGCGCCGGCGGCGCGGCGGGGCGGAGGCCGGCGGGAACACCGCCGCGAGCGCCGGCGGCGGCAGCCGCCGGCGCTCCGGGGCCGGGCGGCGGGCACCGCGGCGGCGGCGGAGGGGCGGCGGAACACCGGCCGCGGAGCGCCGCGGGCGGCGCCAGCGCCGCGACGCTCCGGCCGGGCGGCGGCGGCGGCGGCGGCGGAGGGCGGAGGAGCACCGGCCGCGAGCGCGGCGGGCCCAGCGCCGAGGCGCGGCCGGAGGAGGGAGGCGGCGGAGGACCAGCCGCGGAGCGCCGGCGCGGCGCGCAGGCGCCGCCGACGCTCCGGGCCGGGCGGCGGCGGCGGGGGGGGAGCGGACGAGCGGCGGAGAACCGGCCGCGGGCGCAGGCGGCCCAGCGCGCCACGCCCGCCGGGCGGCGGCGCGCGGAGCGGCGGCGGAGAGCCGCCTGGCGCGGCGAGCGGAGAGCGGCGAGAACCGCCGCGGGCGCGGCGGGCCCAGCGCCGCGCGCCCGGCCGGGCGGCGGCGGGCGGCGGGAGCGGACGAGCGGCGGAGAACCGGCCACCGGCGGCGGCCGAGCGGCGGCGGCGGGGCAGCGGCGGTGGACTGCCGGCGGCGGCCGAGCGGCGACGGCGCTCCGCGGCTGAGTGCCGGCTGCGGCGGAGCTGCGGGAGAGGTGGCGGAGCGGCGCCGGTGGAGCGGCGGGGGCGGCGGCGTGGGCGGCGGCGGCGACGGCGGAGCGCCGGCGGACTGCAGGTGAAGCCGGCGGCGACCCCGGTCGAGAGGCCGGTGGAGGCTGGGGGGTCTGTTGCGCGCAGAGCGGTACAGGTTTCCTGAGTCGCCGGGGGAGCGGCGGCGCCTGCCGCCGAGGAGGGGGTGGGCGGCGGCAGCGGCGGCAGCAGCACTCGCCGCCGCCGATAGACAGTGGTGGGGGACCCGCCCGCCCGGGCTGCGTCTCCGGGGAGGGGAGGTGGATGTCCCGGCGGCGGCAGCAGTTTGTTTGCGGCGCAAAGGAAACGGGGACGGCCAGCCTCAGCTGCATCCCCGTGCCGGGAGTCTGGGGGGGGGGGCCACGCCGGCCGCGGCCGCGTCCTGGCGCCGGGAAGGGGGGGGGGCGCGGGCGGCGGCGGCAGCGTCCCCGCGCCGGGAACGGGACGGGGGGGGCACCGACGGCGGCGGCCGCGTCCCCGCACCGGGTCCTGCGCGCTCGCGGCCCGGCTGCTCGGGTGTCTGCGGCACGGACTGACTGCGGGCTGTGGGGGCTGTCCGGTCAGCGCGGCGCCTGGGCAGGTAAGAAGGAGATACTGGAAAACAGCACGTGCTCCACACTGAGTGGCACACACATACAGGAACGTCGGGGACGATGGAACGGGCAGGGAGTAGAGGACCTGCAGCGGCCGGCCACCGCGAGGCGTGGGTGGTGCCGGTGTTCGGGGCGCTCGGGTGGAGGCTGAGCCGGGACGCTGTGCAGGTGGAGCGGCTGCTGCCGGGACGGGATAGTGCGTAGCCCTGTTGTGTGGGCTCTGGTGCTTTCGGTGTGTTTACCAGGACCTTGAGATGGAATAGTCGGTCCTTTCAGAAAAATGCATTTTTTGGAACACTAGGTATGGCTTCTGGACTTTCGCACAGATGTACGAGCTGTTCGGCTGATGAGCATCACCACCCCCAGAAACACCTGGAGACGGTTGCCTGATGAGCATCACCACCCCCAGAAACACCTGGTGATGGTTGCCTGATGAGCATCACCACCCCCAGAAACACCTGGTGACGGTTGCCTGAGGAGCAGCAACCCGGTAAGCAGCAGCTGAGTATAATAATATATCTGGTATATGTATGTTACATCAATTTTATGTATTTTATGTGGATATATGAAATATAGATATTATACATATCATATTTGGCTATAAAATGTGTAGTAGGTAATATATATTATCTATTTGCTGTATCATATGTGGTATATATGAAATATATGGAATGTATGTTAGATATTATACATATAATATATATGGTATATAATGGAATTCATTTATTTGTATATGTTACTATATGTCTGATGTCTTGCATAGTATATATACATTTTATTTATAATATATATTTTATGTAGAAATATATATAATTTGGTGTTGGGAAAAAAAAAAAGACAGGAAAAAAAGGAAAAAGCACGGATGCTAGGGAACAGAGATGCACCCGAGGTGGCATGCTCCCTTTAAAAAAAAAAAAAAAAAAATTAAAATTGAAATAAAGGCACCATGGCAGAGGAAAAGGAAAAGACATTGAGCAAACAAACCAAAAGCGCATGGAACGGGGAAAAAAAAGGTGGAACTAGCTGTACATGAGGAGCAAAGCATTGAAATGAAGGTGGAAAACCAAAGCAGGTAAGAACCATCAGGTTTGTACGTGACTGCGGGGGCTAAGTGAATGTTTGTACTTGTCAAAGATGGTAAGTAGGCACACAGGGGTAAGAATGAAGTAATTGTTTACTGGTTTGGGCACTTCCTTGCTGTTCAAGTGCCTGGTAATGGTATGCAGATGTAGCAGACAGCTAAGTTTTTTACTGTTTGTCTCCTAGACAGGTTTCTTTGAAAGTCACAAAGTTCTCCGAGGGGAATGCCTTAGAAATGCAACACGGCAGGCTGGAAGGGAGGTGAGTCCGCTCCTATGGCGTCCCGTTGTGCGCAGGTACCGTTTATGAAGGAGCTTATAACGTTTTGTATAAATGCCTGTGAAGGAAATGATGTGGAGAAGACATACTCAGGCGGTGGGTCCTGTCACTGTCACCTGTCAGTAGGTACGAGAGACAGAAGGAGAGAGAGAGAGAAGAGAAGAGAGGAAAGGAAGATTGGAAGGACAGGTAGGGGCACATAACAGGACAGCGACAGAGCATATGACCGGGCCGTGGTTCCCGGCGGGCGTTGTGATGTGGGTTAATTCCTTCGGGGAAGGCGTGCGCCGATGCCCGGGCCTGTCCCCCTGTAAAACTGGGTCGGTGTCTGGCGGCGGGCTCCAGATGTGTCGATGCGAATGCGGTGCTGTGGTGCGAGGCCTAGGCCTGCGGAGAGTGTGCGATGCGTCGGGAAATGCTGCTAGGTAACTGAGGGGAAAATGGCGTGGCTGAGGACTGTGGGCTGGGGGAGGCTTTCCACAGGTGGGCCAAAGAGGATAGCTGTGGCCTGCGTGAGACGGGAGCTTATCACGTGGATCCCGAGGGCTCCCGTTCCCCCCTGAGCTGCTGGACGCTGTGTACAAACCTGCTTCCTGCGGGCATATCCTCTTCGCCCGCTGCATACTGAGGCCTAGAAGATTTGAAGTCGAGCTGCTGGCTTTGATTTAAGTGCATACATACACAGCTGTCCCACAAGGTGAGATGACCTAGGAATAATTTTTCATGCTTCTAGTGTGCAAAGCAGCTGTGTGGAGGGAGCCTTTTGGATGGAGTTGTAGATGGATGTTTGGTTGAGAAAGATTTAGGAGTCTATGACAGAAATCCCTGAAGTGGAATTTGATGTGTATTTCATGTGGATCTTTCAGTGACTGTATTCGTGTGTTTCACAGGGCTGCCTTCATGGCGAGGCTACTGCGTCCATGTGGAGCTACATCTGCTGGCACTGGCTGTGATTGTCAAGGCGGACGTGGAGAAGAAAGTGTCCTGCTGGAGCCTTCACCTCTGCCTGTCCTCTGGACGTGGATAAGGGAAGGTATGTGTCGTGTTTAAAACGTGTCAGAGTTGCCGTACTGCACGGTATGTGTTGCTGAGAAGCACACGTGGAGCATTTTTGCTTTCATGCCTGTTTAGGTAGTGAGATGGATAAGTGCCAAGACATATGTGTGTGCATACAGATCATTGTGCACAGCGTGCTTACAAGCTTGGTGCAGTAACTGTGGCACCTGTGAGTGGTAAGTGACATGTGCGAGACGTGGGAGGAAGGTACTGGAAAGCGTGGCAGTTCTGTGGGGAACAAGTGCTACAAAGGCGATGGCCTTGAAATGCCAGGTAGCGGGCTGCAAGTGGGGTGACTGCACTCCTACAGTGGCCTGAAGTGTTCACACAGCGGTCGTGATGAAAGTGAAAACGTGCAGAGGATACCCTCGCACAGTATGTCCTCTCACTTGGATTTCTTTCTAGGTATGAGACGTGAGGAGAGATGAAAAGATGCCAGGAAAGGAAAAAAAAAGAGAGAGTGGAAAAGAGAAGACGTGCGTGCACAGAAAGGCTCCCGGAGCTACGGCGGCACTGCGTGGGTCCTGAGGGCACCGTGACGTCAGGTAATAGACCCCGTAGCCACGGGACGGTGGCCGGAGTTGTCCCCCAGGGAAAGTGGGCTCAGTGTGTGGCAGCAGGCTCAGCATCTGTTGCTCGATATGCACTGCTGTGGTACGTGGCCTAGCACTGCGGAGAGTTTGGAATGCGTGGAAACACCCTGTAAGGTGCCTGTGACATAGGAAATGGCAAGCTTATGTCATGTAAGGGTGGGTGAGGCTTCCCACAGCTGAGGCAAAGAGGATACGTGTTTGTGGCACGTGAGCGGAGCTTACGGCACGTACCCGAAGGCCTCCTGCTTCCCCCTGAGGTGAGGGAGAGTATGTACAAACCTAGTTCCTGCCGGCATGTACGAGCCGGGATCCTACGAGCGTTTAGTGTTCGCCCACTGCATGCTGAGGCTCGGACCATTCAATTCAGAGGGCGTTTGCAGGCCTTGCCATTATTGCATACACGCCTGTCCCGGACGGTGAGATGGCTGAGAAGTAATTCTCCGTGAATATAAGAAGGTGGCTGACTGTCAGTGCAAATTATCTGTCCTGAGGGAGGCCTGTGGATGGAGATCTAGAGGAATGATGGAGTGAGGAAGGAGGATGAATGTGTGACAACAATCCCTGAAATGGAATGGTATGTGGGTGTTCAGGTCAGTAGATACTATGATTACATAGCAAAAAAGAGCATGAGTGGCTTAGTGAGAAAGATCAGGTCTGTCAAATGACAGAGAAGGGGCCAATGAGGGGGTTCCTGATTGTATAAGAGTGTTGGAAAAGCTTTAGGAAAGAAGGCAGCTTGAAATGTCTTGCTGACAGGTATGGAAAGGGATGTACAGGGTCAGTGACGGTATTTGTGTGTTTCACAGGGCTGCCTGCATTGCAAGGGTAATGCATCCATATGGAGCAACGTGTGCTGGCACATGTGGGATTGTGAAGGCAGACATTTAGAAGACATTGCCCTGCTGGAGCCTTCACATCGGGATGTTCTCTGATGTGGATATGGGAAGGTATGTTTGGTATTTAAAGAGTGTCATAGTATACATAGCAGGAGGTATGTATTGGTGAGAAACAAACACAGAGCACCTGAGTTCTCATACATGTAGGGGCAGAGGTTTGGAAGTGAAATAGGGAGGTGCCAAGAGATATTCTCTGTGCATACAGAAAACTATGCAGGGTGCATGTACGAGCTGGATGCAAAAATTGTGACACCTGTGAGTTGCAAGTGACATGTCTAAGAGATCGGAGGCAGGTGCCCGAAGGGAATGCAGTTCTGTGCGGACAAAGTGTTACGAAGGAAATGGCTTTGAAATGCAAGGTATCAGGCTGGATGTGAGATGAGTGCACTCATGCGGTAGCCTGTTGTGTTTCCATACTGCTTGTCATGAAAATGACAAGGGTCTCTAAGAATGAAATGAGGGGCAAAGGACACCTTCACACGGTGTGTCCTCTCCCTTTGATATGCTCATAGGTATGAGACACAAGGACCGAAAGAGGAGAGAAAAGGAGCGGTGGAACAACAGATGGCCGCACAGCCAGGGACAGGAACAAAGCTTTATCGGCACTGCGTGAGTCACCGCAGCATCGGGACATCGATTCATGGACCCTGAAGCGACGGCAGTGTGGCCAGGCCTGTCCCCCTGGGCGAGTGGGGTCGGTGAGTTGCAGCAGACTCCACATCTCTTGCTTTACATGCACTGCTGTGGTATGTGGCCTAGCACTGTGCAGGGCCCCTAAGGAGTAGAAACAGCCTGGAAGGTGCCTGTGACGTGAAAATGGCACGGTTAGTTCATGTGCGGCTGGGTGAGGCTTTCCACGGGTGGGCCAAAGAGGATGCTTGTGTATTGCGTGAGACCGCAGCTTACCGCACGTACCCCGAGGCCTCCCGTTCCGCCCTGAGCTGCGGGACGGTGAGTACAAACCCGGTTCCTGCGGGCGTATCCTCCTCGCCCGCTGCATACTGAGGCCTAGTGGATTTGCTGTGCAGCTGCTGGCTTAGGTCTTAGTGCATACACACCTGTCCCAGAAGGTGAGATCACCTAGGAATAATTTTCCATGCGTGTCATGAGAGGGCCCATTGTCCCTGCAAAGCGGCTGTGTGCAGGGAGACTTGTGGATGGAGTGATATATGGATGTTTGCTGGGCAAGGACAAGGAGTGTGTGACAACAATCCCTGAAATGGAATGCTATGTGCATGTTTGGGCCGGTACATAGTGTGATTATGTCACAAGAGACCCACGGAGTAGCTTAGTGAGAAACATGAACTATGTGAAATGACACAGAAGGGAGCAATGAGGGGATTCCTGATAGTATAAGAGTGTTGGAAAAGCTTTAGGAAAGAAGGCAGCTTGAAATGTCTTGCTGACAGGTATGGCAAGGGATGGACAGTGTCAGTGACAGTACTTGTGTGTTTCACGGGGCTGCCTGTGTTGCAAGGGTGCTGCATCCCTGTGCAGGTACACGTGCTGTTACTCGGTGTGATTCTGAAGGCAGAAATGGAGAAGAATGTGTCCTGTTGGAGCATGCAGCTGTGGCTGTCCTACAGATGTGGATATGGGAAGGTATGTGTTGTGTTTCAGAAGTGTTGCAGTTGCCATAGTAGGAGGCATGCATTGCTGAGAAGCAAAAGTGGAGGGGTTGAGGTATTGTACATGCTGAGGCAGAGATTTGAGAGTGAAAGTAAGAAGTGCAAAGAGATCCTCTGTGCGCATCTAGAGAATTGTGCGAGGTGTGTTGACAGGCTGGGTGCTGCACTTGTGAGATGACACCTGTGATTTTTAAGTGCCATGGGTACGACATGGGAGGTAGGTGTTGTAAAGAATTGGAGTTCTGAACAGAAAGACTGCTATGATGGAAATGGCTTTGAAATGCAACACGGCAGGCTGCAACTAAGTCCACTCCTCCAGTGTCCTCCTGTGTGTAGATAGTTGTTTTAATGGAATGTGTGACATTCTGTAGAAATAGCAGTGCACGAATGAATATGCAAAGGAGATGCTCAGACAGTGTGTCCTCTCACTGTCATTGGTTAGTAGGTATAAGGCACAAGCACAAAGCAATGTGAGCGGTCCATGGGTCCCAGGAGCATCCTGAGGTAGGTTAATATAGCCCGAAGTCATGGGCCGATGGCCAGGCCTGTCCCCCTAGCAAAGCAGGGTCAGCATCTTGCAGCAGGCTGCAGCTGTGTGCATATATATGCCATGCTGCAGTGAAAGGCCTATCACTGCAGAGCATGTAGAAGGCATTGAAAGACCCTGTAAGGTAACTGTGACATGAAAATGGCATGATTATGGCATGGGGGGATGCATGAAGATTTGCACAGGTGGGCCAGGGAGGGTAGATGTTTATGGGCTGTAAGCACAGATGACAGCATGTAGGCAAAGGCCTCCTGTTCCCCCCTGAGCTGGGGGACAGTGGGTAGAAACCTGCTTCCTGCAAGGGTATCCTCTGGACCTGCTGCATGCTGAGGCTTCAACAGCTTGGAGTGCAGCTGCAGGCTTTGACCTCTTGCAGAAGGTGAGATGACTGAGGAATGATTTTCCCTGGATTTGATTAGCTAGCTAGCTAGGTAGGTAGGTAGGTAGGTGGCTGGCTGGCTGGCTGGCTGGCTGGCTGGCTACCTACCTACCTACCTACCTACCTACCTACCTAGGTAACTAGGTGGCTGGCTACCTAGCTAGCTAGGTAGCTAGGTGGCTGGCTACCTAGCTAGCTAGGTAGCTAGCTAGGTGGCTGGCTACCTAGCTAGCTAGGTAGCTAGCTAGGTGGCTGGCTACCTAGCTAGCTAGCTAGGTAGCTAGGTGGCTGGCTACCTAGCTAGCTAGCTAGCTAGGTGGCTAGCTGGCTGGCTGGCTGGCTGGCTGATTGGTTGGCTGGCTGGTTGGTTGGCTGGTGGGTTGGCTGGTGGGTTGGCTGGCTGGCTGGCTGGCTGGCTGGCAGTCAGTCAGTCAGTCAGTCACAGCAAAGGAGCTGTCTTAAGGGAGACTGGTGAATAGAGGTGTATATGAATGTTTTGGTGAAGAAGAATGATGAGTACGTGATAACCCTCCCTGGAATGGAATGCTACGTGGAGGTTTCGGTCAGGAAGTACGAGGAGTATGGAACAAGAAAGCCTGGGAACAGGTAAGTGACAAGCATGAAGTAGGTGTATGGGCTTAGAAGAAGGCACGGATGGGGTTATGGATTGTAGAAGAGGCTTGCAAAAGCTGCAGGAAAGAACGTGTCTTGAACTGTCTCGGTGACAGGGAACGGGCAGGGATGTACAGGTTGCAGTAACAGTATTTCTGTGTTTCACCAGGTTGCCTGTATTACAAGGGCACTACATCCCTGTGGAGCTCCATGGGCTGGCACGTGGTTTGAGTGTCAAGGCAGAAATGGAGAAGAATCTGTCCTGGGGAAGCGTGCAGCTCTGGCTTTCCAAAGTATGCTGATATGAGAAGGTATGTGTCGTGTTTCAAAAGTGTTGCAGTTGTTTTAGCAGGAGGCATGCATTGCTGAGAAGCAAGCATGGAACACTTGAATTTTGCTACATGTTCAGGCATAGATTTCTCAGTGAAAGAGAAAAGTACAAAGAGATACTGTGTGCACATAGGGAGAGTGATACTGTATGCACATAGGGAGAGGTGTATAGGTCGTGTTTACAGGCTCGGTGCAGTAATTGTGACACCTGTGAGGTGTAAGTGGCATGTGCAAGACACGGTAAGACATGTCTAGGAGGTCGATGTTGCAAAGAATTGCAGTTCTGAGCAGAAAGGCTGCTACGAAGGCAAGGGCTTTGAAATGCAGGACGGCAGGCCCAAAAGTGATGGAAATCCACTCCTACAGCGCCCTCTGGTGTCGAGGTAGTGTTTAGGATGGAACTTGGGACGTTCTCTATAAATACCTGGGAAGGAATGGATGTGCAAAGGAGACCCTGGCAGGTTGTGCCCTGTCACTGGCATCTGGTCTTAGGTTTGAAAGACACAAGGACAGAGAGGAAGAGAAAAAGAAGAGGGGAGGGACAGGTAGGGCCACAGGAACAAACATGGACAAAGCAGTGTGAGCGATCCACAGGTCCCGGGGCCATCCTGAGGTGGGTTAATGTAGCCTGAAGTCATGGGTCGATGGCCAGGCCTGTCCCCCTGGCAAAGCAGGGGCAGCATCTTGCAGCAGGCTGCAGATGTGTGCATATACATGCATTGCTGCGGTGCAAGGCCTAGCACTGCAGAGCATGTGGAATGCATTGAAACACCCTGTAAGGTAACTGTGACATGAAAATGGTATGGTTATGGCATGTGGGACTGGATGGGGATTTGCACAGGTGGGCCAAGGAGGGTAGATGTTTATGGCCTGGGAGCACAGATGACAGCATGTAAGCAAAGGCCTCCTGTTCCCCCCTGAGCTGGGGGACATTGGGTACAAACCTACTTCCTGCAAGCAGATCCTCTTTGCTCGGTGCACGCTGAAGCTTGGACCATTTGGAGTGCAGCTCCAGGCTTGGACCTCTCACAGAAGGTGACATGACTGAGGAATAATTTTCCCTGGATGTGATCAGCTAGCTAGCTAGCTAGCTAGCTAGGTAGCTAGCTAGGTAGGTGGCTGGCTCACTGTCTGTCCGTGAGTGAGTAAGTGCAAAGTAGCTGTCTTGAGGAAGACTGGTGGATACAGGTGGATATGAGTGTTTAGGTGAAGACGAATGATGACTATGTGATAACCCTCCCTGGAATGGAATGCTACGTGGATTTTTGGGTCAGGAAGTAGGAGGAGTATGGAACAGGAAAGCCTGGCAGTGGGTTGGTGACAAGGATGAAGTAGGTGAATGGGCATAGAAGGAGGCACTGAGGGGGTTATGGATGGTAGAGAAGTGTTGCAAAAGCTGGAGGAAATAATGTGGCTTGAAGTGTCTCTGTGACAAGTAACAGGCAGGGATGTACAGGTTGCAGCAACAGTATTTCTGTGTTTCACCAGGTTGCCTGTATTACAAGGGCACTACATGCATGTGGAGCTCCATGGGCTGGCACGTGGTTTGAGTGTCAAGGCAGAAATGGAGAAGAATCTGTCCTCGGGGAGCATGCAGCTCTGGCTGTCCTAAGTCTGCTGATAGGAGAAGGTATGTGTCACGTTTCAAAAGTGTTGCACTTGCCACAGCAGGAGGCATGGATTCCTGAGAAGCAAGCATGGAGCACTTGAATTTTGCTACATGCTCAGGCATAGATTAGAGAGTGAAAGAGAAAAGTACAAAGAGATACTGTGTGCACATAGGAAGAGTGATACTGTATGCACATGGGGAGAGGTGTACAGGTCGTGTTTACAGGCTCACTGCAGTAATTGTGAGACCTGGGAGGTGTGAGTGGCATGTGTAAGACACGGTAAGACATGTGTAAGACGTGCGTGTTGCAAAGAATTGCAGTTCTGAGCACAAAGGGTGCTACAAAGGCAATGGCTTTGAAATGCAGGACAGCAGGCCCAAAAGTGATGGAAATCCACTCCTACAGCGCCCTCTCGTGTCAAGGTAGTGTTTGTGATGGAACTTGTGACGTTCTCTATAAATAACTGGAAAGGAGTGGATGTGCAAAGGAGACCCTCACATGTTGTGTCCTGTCAATGGCATGTGGTCTTAGATTTGAAAGACACGAGGACAGAGAGGAAGGGAAAAAGAGGAGAGGAGGGACAGGTAGGGCCACAGGAACGAACACAGACACAGCAACAGGAGCGGTCCATAGGTCCCGGGGGCATCCTGAGGTGGCTTAATATAGCCCGAAGTCTTGGGCCGATGGCCAGGCCTGTCACCCTGGCAAAGCAGGGTCAGCATCTTGCAGTAGGCTGCAGATCTGTGCATTTATATGCAGTGCTGCCATGAAAGGCCTAGCACTGCACAGCATGTGGAATGCATAAAAAGACCCTGTAAGGTAACTGTGACATGAAAATGGCATGTGTGTAGCATGTGGGGCTGGATGAGGGCTTGCACACGTGGGCCACAGAGGGTAGATGTTTATGGCCTGTAAGCACAGATGACAGCATGTAGGCAAAGGCCTCCTGTTCCCCCCTGTCCTGGAGGACAGTGGGTACTAACCTGCTTCCTGCAAGGGTATCCTCTGGACCTGCTGCATGCTGAGGCTTCCACAGCTTGGAGTGCAGCTGCAGGCTTTGACCTCTTGCAGAAGGTGAGATGACTGAGGAATAATTTTCCCTGGATTTGATCAGATAGCTAGCTGGCTGGCTGGCTGGCTGGCTGGCTACCTAGCTAGCTGGCTGGCTGGCTGGCTGGCTGGCTGGCTGGCTGGCTGGCTGGCTGGCTACCTGGCTGGCTGGCTGGCTGGCTGGCTGGCTGGCTGGCTACCTACCTAGCTAGCTGCCTGGCTGGCTGGCTGGCTGGCTGGCTGGCTAGCTACCTAGCTAGCTAGCTGGCTGGCTGGCTGGCTGGCTGGCTGGCAGGCCGGCTGGCTGGCTGTCAGTCACTCAGTCAGTCAGTCTGTCACTCAGTCAGTCAGTCAGTCAGTCAGAGCAAAGTAGCTGTCTTAAGGGAGACTGGTAAATAGAGGTGTATATGAATGTTTTGCTGAAGAAGAATGATGAGTACATGATAACCCTCCCTGGAATGGAATGGTACATGGAGGTTTGGGTCAGGAAGTAGGAGGAGTATAGAACAAGAAAGCCTGGGAGCAGGTAAGTGACAAGCATGAAGTAGGTGCATGGGCTTAGAAGAAGGCACGGATAGGGTTATGCATTGTAGAAGAGGCTTGCAAAAGCTGTAGGAAAGAACATGTCTTGAACTGTCTCGGTGACAAGGAACGCGCAGGGATGTACAGGTTGCAGTAACAGCCTTTCTGTGTTTCACAGGGTTGCCTGTATTGCAAGGACGCTACATCCATGTGGAGCTCCATGGGCTGCCACTCGGTGTGATTGTCAAGGCGGAAATGGCAAAGAATCTGTCCTCGGGGAGCATGTAGCTCTGGCTGTCCTAAGTCTGCTGATATGAGAAGGTATGTATCACGTTTCAAAAGTGTTGCACTTGCCACAGCAGGAGGCATGGATTCCTGAGTAGCAAGCATAGAGCATTTGAATTTTGCTACATGTTGAGGCATAGATTGGACAGTGAAAGAGAAAAGTACAAAGAGATACTGTGTGCACATAGGGGGAGGGATACTGTATGCACATAGGGAGAGTTGTACAGGTCGTGTTTACAGGCTCACTGCAGTAATTGTGAGACCTGTGAGGTCTAAGTGGCATGTGTAAGACACAGTAAGACATGTCTAGGAGGTCTAAGTTGCAAAGAATTGCAGTTCTGAGCACAAAGGCTGCTACGAAGGCAAGGGCTTTGAAATGCAGGACGGCAGGCCCAAAAGTGATGGAAATCCACTCCTACAGCGCCCTCTGGTGTCGAGGTACTGTTTAGGATGGAACTTGGGACGTTCTCTATAAATACCTGGGAAGGAATGGATGTGCAAAGGAGACCCTCGCACGGTGTGTCCTGTCACTGGCATCTGGTCTTAGGTTTGAAAGACACAAGGACAGAGAGGAAGAGAAAAAGAAGAGAGGAGGGACAGGTCGGGCCACAGGAACAAACAGGGACAAAGCAATGTGAGCGGTCCATAGGTCCCGGGGCCATCCCGAGGTGGGTTAATGTAGCCTGAAGCCATGGGTCGATGGCCAGGCCTGTCCCCCTGGCAAAGCAGGGGCAGCGTCTTGCCACAGGCTGCAGATGTGTGGATATACATGCATTGCTGCAGTGCAAGGCCTAGCACTACACAGCATGTGGAATGCATTGAATGACCCTGTAAGGTAACTGTGACATGCAAATGGTATGGTTATGGCATGTGGGACTGGATGGGGATTTGCACGGGTGGGCCAAGAAGGGTAGATATTTATGGCCTGTGAGCACAGATGACAGCATGTAGGCAAAGGCCTCCTGTTCCCCCCTGAGCTGGGGGACAGTGGGTACTAACCTACTTCCTGCAAGCAGATCCTCTTTGCTCGGTGCACGCTGAAGCTTGGACCATTTGGAGTGCAGCTCCAGGCTTGGACCTCTCGCAGAAGGTGACATGACTGAGGAATGATTTTCCCTGGATGTGATCAGCTAGCTAGGTAGGTAGGTAGGTAGGTAGGTGGCTGGCTGGCTGGCTGGCTGGCTGGCTGGCTGGCTACCTACCTACCTACCTACCTACCTACCTGCCTACCTAGGTAACTAGGTGGCTGGCTACCTAGCTAGCTAGGTAGCTAGGTGGCTGGCTACCTAGCTAGCTAGCTAGCTAGGTGGCTGGCTACCTAGCTAGCTAGGTAGCTAGGTGGCTGGCTACCTAGCTAGCTAGCTAGCTAGGTGGCTGGCTACCTACCTAGCTAGGTAGCTAGGTGGCTGGCTACCTACCTAGCTAGCTAGCTAGGTGGCTAGCTGGCTGGCTGGCTGGCTAGCTAGCTAGCTAGCTGGTTGGCTGATTGGTTGGCTGGCTGGTTGGTTGGCTGGTGGGTTGGCTGGCTGGCTGGCTGGCTGTCAGTCAGTCAGTCAGTCAGTCACAGCAAAGTAGCTGTCTTAAGGGAGACTGGTGAATAGAGGTGTATATGAATGTTTTGGTGAAGAAGAATGATGAGTACGTGATAACCCTCCCTGGAATGGAATTGTACGTGGAGGTTTCGGTCAGGAAGTACGAGGAGTATGGAACAAGAAAGCCTGGGAGCAGGTAAGTGAGAAGGATGAAGTAGGTGTATGGGCTTAGAAGAAGGCACGGATGGGGTTATGGATTGTAGAAGAGGCTTGCAAAAGCTGGAGGAAAGAACGTGTCTTGAACTGTCTCGGTGACAGGGAACGTGCAGGGATGTACAGGTTGCAGTAACAGTATTTCTGTGTTTCACCAGGTTGCCTGTATAACAAGGGCACTACATCCCTGTGGAGCTCCATGGGCTGGCACGTGGTTTGAGTGTCAAGGCAGAAATGGAGAAGAATCTGTCCTGGGGAAGCGTGCAGCTCTGGCTTTCCAAAGTATGCTGATATGAGAAGGTATGTGTCACGTTTCAAAAGTGTTGCACTTGCCACAGCAGGAGGCATGCATTGCTGAGAAGCAAGCATGGAACACTTGAATTTTGCTACATGTTCAGGCATAGTTTTGACAGAGAGAGGGAAAAGTACAAAGACATACTGTGTGCACATAGGGAGAGTGATACTGTATGCACATAGGGAGAGTTGCACCGGTCATGTTTACAGGCTGGGTGCAATAATTGTGAGACCTGTGAGGTGTAAGTGGCATGAGTAAGACACGGTAAGACATGTCTAGGAGGTCGATGTTGCAAAGAATTGCAGTTCTGAGCAGAAAGGCTGCTACGAAGGCAAGGGCTTTGAAATGCAGGACGGCAGGCCCAAAAGTGATGGAAATCCACTCCTACAGCGCCCTCTGGTGTCGAGGTACTGTTTCTGATGGAACTTGGGACGTTCTCTAGAAATACCTGGGAAGGAATGGATGTGCAAAGGAGATGCTCACACGCTGTGTCCTGTCACTGGCATCTGGTCTTAGATTTGAAAGACACAAGGACAGAGAGGAAGAGAAAAAGAAGAGAGGAGTGACAGGTCGGGCCACAGGAACAAACAGGGACAAAGCAATGTGAGCGGCCCATAGGTCCCGGGGCCATCCCGAGGTGGGTTAATGTAGCCTGAAGCCATGGGTCGATGGCCAGGCCTGTCCCCCTGGCAAAGCAGGGGCAGCGTCTTGCAGCAGGCTGCAGATGTGTGCATATACATGCATTGCTGCGGTGCAAGGCCTAGCACTACACAGCATGTGGAATGCATTGAAAGACCCTGTAAGGTAACTGTGACATGCAAATGGTATGGTTATGGCATGTGGGGCTGGATGAGGATTTGCACGGGTGGGCCAAGGAGGGTAGATATTTATGGCCTGGCAGCAGACATGACAGCATGTAGGCAAAGGCCTCCTGTTCCCCCCTGAGCTGGGGGACAGTGGGTACTAACCTACTTCCTGCAAGCAGATCCTCTTTGCTCGGCGCACGCTGAAGCTTGGACCATTTGGAGTGCAGCTGCAGGCTTGGACCTCTCGCAGAAGGTGACATGACTGAGGAATGATTTTCCCTAGATGTGATCAGCTAGCTAGCTAGCTAGCTAGGTGGCTGTCTCACTGTCACTCCATGAGTGAGTAAGTGCAAAGTAGCTGTCTTGAGGAAGACTGGTGGATACAGGTGGATATGAATGCTTAGGTGAAGACGAATGATGACTGTGTGATAACCATCCCTGGAATGGAATGGTACGTGGATTTTTGGGTCAGGAAGTAGGAGGAGTATGGAACAGGAAAGCCTGGGAGTGGGTTGGTGACAAGGATGAAGTAGGTGAATGGGCATAGAAGGAGGCAGTGAGGGGGTTGTGGATGGTAGAGAAGTGTTGCAAAAGCTGGAGGAAAGAAGGTACCTTGAAGTGTCTCTGTAACAGGGAACAAGCAGAGATGTACAGGTTGCAGCAACAGTATTTCTGTGTTCCACCAGGTTCCCTGTATGACAAGGGCACTACATGCATGTGGAGCTCCATGTGCTGGCACGTGGTTTGAGTGTCAAGGCAGAAATGGAGAAGAATCTGTCCGGGGGGAGCATGCAGCTCTGGCTGTCCTAAGTATGCTGATATGAGAAGGTATGTGTCACGTTTCAAAAGTGTTGCACTTGCCACAGCAGGAGGCATGGATTCCTGAGAAGCAAGCATGGAGCACTTGAATTTTGCTACATGCTCAGGCATAGATTTGAGAGTGAAAGAGAAAAGTACAAAGAGATACTCTGTGCACATAGGGAGAGGGATACTGTATGCACATGGGGAGACTTGTACAGGTCGTGTTTACAGGCTCGGTGCAGTAATTGTGACACCTGTCAGGTGTAAGTGGCATGTGTAAGACACGGTAAGACATGTGTAAGACGTGGCTGTTGCAAAGAATTGCAGTTCTGAGCAGAAAGGTTGCTACGAAGGCAATGGCTTTGAAATGCAGGACTGCAGGCCCAAAAGTGATGGAAATCCACTCCTACAGCGCCCTCTCGTGTCGAGGTAGTGTTTAGGATGGAACTTGTGACGTTCTCTAGAAATACCTGGGAAGGAATGGATGTGCAAAGCAGACCCTCCCACGGTGTGTCCTGTCACTGGCATCTGGTCTTAGGTTTGATACACACAAGGACAGAGAGGAAGGGAAAAAGAGGACAGGAGGGACAGGTAGGGCCACAGGAACGAACAGGGACACAGCAATAGGAGCGGTCCATAGGGTGCCAGGGGCATCCTGAGGTGAGTTAATATAGACTGAAGTCATGGGCCGATGGCCAGGCCTGTCCCCCTGGCAAAGCAGGGGCAGCATCTTACAGCAGGCTCCAGATGTGTGCATATACATGCATTGCTGCACTGTAAAGCATGTGGAATGCATTGAAAGGCCCTGTAAGGTAACTGTGACATGAAAATGTTTTCTTTATGGCACATGGGGCTGGATGAGGGTTTGCACAGGTGGGCTAAGGAGGCCATGTTTATGGCCTTCGACAAGAGGTGACAGCATGTAGGCAGAGGCCTCCCGTTCCCCCCTGAGCTGGGGGACAGTGGGTACAAACCTGCTTCCTGCAAGCATATCCTCCTTGCTAGGTGCATGCTGAAGCTGGGAACATTTGGAGTACAGCTGCAGGGTTTGACATCTTCCAGAAAGTGAGATGAATGAGAAAAAAATTTTCCCTGGATGTGATCAGCTAGGTAGGTAGGTAGGTAGGTAGGTAGGTAGGTAGATAGCTGGCTGGCTGGGTGGGTAGCTGGCTGGCTGGGTGGGTGGGTAGCTAGCTGGCTGGCTGGGTGGGTGGCTGGCTGGCTGGCTGGCTGGCTGGCTGGCTGTCAGTCAGTCAGTCAGTCACAGCAAAGTAGCTGTCTTAAGGGAGACTGGTGAATAGAGGTGTATATGAATGTTTTGCTGAAGAAGAATGATGAGTACGTGATAACCCTCCCTGGAATGGAATTGGACGTGGAGGTTTCGGTCAGGAAGTAGGAGGAGTATGGAACAAGAAAGCCTGGGAGCAGGTAAGTGACAAGGATGAAGTAGGTGTATGGGCTTAGAAGAAGGCACGGATGGGGTTATGGATTGTAGAAGAGGCTTGCAAAAGCTGGAGGAAAGAACGTGTCTTGAACTGTCTCGGTGACAGGGAACGGGCAGGGATGTACAGGTTGCAGTAACAGTATTTCTGTGTTTCACCAGGTTCCCTGTATGACAAGGGCACTACATCCATGTGGAGCTCCATGGGCTGGCACGTGGTTTGAGTATCAAGGCAGAAATGGAGAAGAATCTGTCCTGGGGAAGCATGCAGCTCTGGCTTTCCAAAGTATGCTGATATGAGAAGGTATGTGTCACGTTATAAAAGTGTTGCAGTTGCTGTAGCAGGAGGCATGCATTGCTGAGAAGCAAGCATGGAACACTTGAATTTTGCTACATGTTCAGGCATAGATTTCACAGTGAAAGAGAAAAGTACAAAGAGATACTGTGTGCACATAGGGAGAGTGATACTGTATGCACATACAGAGAGTTGTACGGGTCGTGTTTACAGGCTCGGTGCAGTAATTGTGACACTTGTGAGGTGTAAGTGGCATGTGCAAGACACAGTAAGACATGTCTAGGAGGTCGATGTTGCAAAGAATTGCAGTTCTGAGCAGAAAGGCTGCTACAAAGGCAAGGGCTTTGAAATGCAGGACGGCAGGCCCAAAAGTGATGGAAATCCACTCCTACAGCGCCCTCTGGTGTCGAGGTACTGTTTAGGATGGAACTTGGGACGTTCTCTAGAAATACCTGGGAAGGAATGGATGTGCAAAGGAGACCCTGGCAGGTTGTATCCTGTCACTGGCAACTGGTCTTAGGTTTGAAAGAGACAAGGACAGAGAGGAAGAGAAAAAGAAGAGGGGAGGGACAGGTAGGGCCACAGGAACAAACATGGACAAAGCAGTGTGAGCGATCCACAGGTCCCGGGGCCATCCTGAGGTGGCTTAATGTAGCCTGAAGTCATGGGTCGATGGCCAGGCCTGTCCCCCTGGCAAAGCAGGGGCAGCGTCTTGCAGCAGGCTCCAGATGTGTGGATATACATGCATTGCTGCGGTGCAAGGCCTAGCACTGCACAGCATGTGGAATGCATTGAAACACCCTGTAAGGTAACTGTGACATGAAAATGGTATGGTTATGGCACGTGGGGCTGGATGGGGATTTGCACAGGTGGGCCACAGAGGGTAGATGTTTATGGCCTGTAAGCACAGATGACAGCATGTAGGCAAAGGCCTCCTGTTCCCCCCTGAGCTGGGGGACAGTGGGTACTAACCTGCTTCCTGCAAGGGTATCCTCTGGACCTGCTGCATGCTGAGGCTTCCACAGCTTGGAGTGCAGCTGCAGGCTTGGACCTCTTGCAGAAAGTGACATGACTGAGGAATAATTTCCCTGGATTTGATCAGATAGCTAGCTAGCTAGCTAGCTGGCTGGCTGGCTGGCTGGCTGGCTACCTAGCTAGCTAGCTAGCTAGCTAGCTAGCTGGCTGGCTGGCTGGTTGGTTGGCTGGCTGGCAGGCTGGCTGGCTGTCAGTCAGTCAGTCAGTCTGTCAGTCTGTCAGTCAGTCAGTCACAGCAAAGGAGCTGTCTTAAGGGAGACTGGTAAATAGAGGTGTATATGAATGTTTTGCTGAAGAAGAATGATGAGTACGTGATAACCCTCCCTGGAATGGAATGGTACATGGAGGTTTGGGTCAGGAAGTAGGAGGAGTATAGAACAAGAAAGCCTGGGAGCAGGTAAGTGAGAAGGATGAAGTAGGTGAATGGGCATAGAAGGAGGCACTGAGGGGGTTATGGATGGTAGAGAAGTGTTGCAAAAGCTGGAGGAAAGAAGGTACCTTGAAGTGTCTCTGTAACAGGGAACAAGCAGAGATGTACAGGTTGCAGCAACAGTATTTCTGTGTTTCACCAGGTTCCCTGTATGACAAGGGCACTACATCCGTGTGGAGCTCCATGGGCTGGCACGTGGTTTGAGTGTCAAGGCAGAAATGGAGAAGAATCTGTCCTCGGGGAGCATGCAGCTCTGGCTGTCCTAAGTGTGCTGATATGAGAAGGTATGTGTCACGTTTCAAAAGTGTTGCACTTGCCACAGCAGGAGGCATGCATTGCTGAGAAGCAAGCATGGAGCACTTGAATTTTGCTACATGCTCAGGCATAGATTTGAGAGTGAAAGACAAAACTACAAAGAGATACTCTGTGCACATAGGGAGAGGGATACTGTATGCACATGGGGAGAGTTGCACAGGTCGTGTTTACAGGCTCGCTGCAGTAATTGTGACACCTGTCAGGTGTAAGTGGCATGTGTAAGACACGGTAAGACATGTGTAAGACGTGGGTGTTGCAAAGAATTGCAGTTCTGAGCACAAAGGGTGCTAGAAAGGCAACGGCTTTGAAATGCAGGACGGCAGGCCCAAAAGTGATGGAAATCCACTCCTACAGCGCCCTCTGGTGTCGAGGTACTGTTTAGGATGGAACTTGGGACGTTCTCTAGAAATACCTGGGAAGGAATGGATGTGCAAAGGAGACCCTCCCACGGTGTGTCCTGTCACTGGCATCTGGTCTTAGGTTTGAAACACACAAGGACAGAGAGGAAGGGAAAAAGAGGACAGGAGGGACAGGTAGGGCCACAGGAACGAACAGGGACACAGCAATAGGAGCGGTCCATAGGGTGCCAGGGGCATCCTGAGGTGAGTTAATATAGACTGAAGTCATGGGCCGATGGCCAGGCCTGTCCCCCTGGCAAAGCAGCGTCAGCATCTTACAGCAGGCTCCAGATGTGTGCATATACATGCATTGCTGCACTGTAAAGCATGTGGAATGCATTGAAAGGCCCTGTAAGGTAACTGTGACATGAAAATGTTTTCTTTATGGCACATGGGGCTGGATGAGGGTTTGCACAGGTGGGCCAAGGAGGCCATGTTTATGGCCTTCGAGCAGAGGTGACAGCATGTAGGCAGAGGCCTCCCGTTCCCCCCTGAGCTGGGGGACAGTGGGTACAATGCATATCCTCCTTGCTAGGTGCATGCTGAAGCTTGGAACATTTGGAGTACAGCTGCAGGGTTTGACATCTTCCAGAAAGTGAGATGAATGAGGAAAAATTTTCCCTGGATGTCATCAGCTAGGTAGGTAGGTAGGTAGGTAGGTAGGTAGGTAGATAGCTGGCTGGCTGGCTGGCTGGCTGGCTGGCTGGCTGACTTTCAGTCGGTCAGGCAGTGCAAAGTAGCTGTCTTGAGGGAGACTGGTGGATACAAGTGTATATGAATGTTTTGCTGAAGAAGAATGATGAGTACATGATAACCCTCCCTGGAATAGAATTGGACGTGGAGGTTTGGGTCAGGAAGTAGGAGGAGTATGGAACAAGAGAGCCTGGCAGTGGGCTGGTGAGAAGGATGAAGTAGGTGAATGGACATAGAAGGAGACGGTGAGGAGGTTATGGATTGTTGAAGAGGCTTGCAAAAGCTGTAGGAAAGAATGTGCCTTGAAGGGTCTCGGTGACAAGGAACGTGCAGGGATGTACAGGCTGCAGCAACAGTCTTTGTGTGTTTCTCAGGGTTGCCTGTATTGCAAGGACACTGCATCCATGTGGAGCCCCGTGGGCTGGCACTGGTGTGAGGGTCAAGGCAGAAATGGAGAAGAATCTGTCCTGGGGGAGCGTGCAACTCTGGCTGTGCTAAGTATGCTGGTATGAGAAGGTATGTGTCATGTTTCAAAAGTGTTGCACTTGCCATAGCAGGAGGCATGTATTACTGAGAAGCCAGCACGGAGCAGTTGGAATCTGGGCACCTGTTCAGGCATAGTTTTGATAGAGAGAGGGAAAACTACAAAGTGATAGTGGGTGCACATAGGGAGAGTTGTGCAGGTCGTGTTTACAGGCTCGGTGCAATAATTGTGAGACCTGTGAGTTGTCAGTGCCGCATGTAAGACGTGGGACATGGGTGTTGGAAAGAAGTGCAATTCTGAGCACAAAGGGTGCTATGTAGGCAATGGCTTTGAAATGCAAGACGGCACACTGGAAGTGACAGGAGTCCACTCCTACAGCACCCTCTCGTGTCGAGGTAGTGTTTAGGATGGAACTTGGGACGTTCTCTAGAAATACCTGGGAAGGAATGGATGTGCAAAGGAGACCCTCACACGGTGTGTGCTGTGAGTGGCATCTGTTCGTAGCTATGACAGACACAAGGAGAGACAGAGAGAAAAAGAGGAGTGGAAGGACAGGTAGGGCCACAGGAACAAACAGGGACAAAGCAATAGCAGCGGTCCATGCGTCCCAGGGGCATCCTGAGGTGGGTTAACATAGGCTGAAGTCATGGGCCCATGGCCAGGCCTGTCCCCCTGGCAAAGCAGGGGCAGCATCTTGCAGCACGCTGCAGCTGTGTGGATATATATGCCGTGCTGCAGTGAAAGGCCTAGCACTGCACAGCATGTCAAAGGCATTGAAAGACCCTGTAAGGTAACTGTGACATGAAAATGGCACGGTTATAGCATGTGACAGTGGGTTCAGGTTTGCACACGTGGGCCACAGAGGGTAGATGTTTATGGCCTGCGAGCAGAGGTGACGGCATGTAGGCAAAGGCCTCCCGTTCCCCCCTGAGCGGGGGGACGGTGGGTACAAACCCGCTTCCTGCGAGCGTATCCTCTCGGCCTGCTGCGTGCTGAGGCTCGGATGACTTGGAGTGCAGCCACGGGCTTTGGCCTCTGTGCGTACACACCTCTCGCAGAAGGTGAGATGACTTCATAAGAACTTTGCCTGGACGTAATCAGCAGCTGGCTGAATGTCAATACAAAGTATGTGTCTTCAGAGAAACTTGTGGATGGAGTGAGATAGGAATGTTTGGGTGAAGAAGAATGCCGAGTGTGTGATGACCGTCCCTGGAGGGGAATTGGAACTCTGCAGAGTATGGAGTGCATGCACTGTTAGACAGCCTTTGCTGCAGGCAAGTGTGAAGAAGCCCTGGAGATGGATTAGAAGGTATTAGACTGGGTGGTTGCGGTGGGATGACATGGGTGGGTAAGAGATAGTGCACCTGATTGAGAATTTGTAGAATACTGTGAAACTTTGATGTGTTGCTGTGGCTGAGCAGGCCTGAAACCCTCCGCTGTGTCACGACTTCAACAGGCGGCTGGTGGGTAGGAGGCCCAGGAGGACATGGCATCAGGCGCTCGGACTAGCACGTGTGCGGAGCCGTGCGGAAATGACTGACACGTGTGTCGTGTTCTCTTCCAGATGGTGGGGTTTCGCTGCTGCTGGAGTTGCCTATCCCAGCGAGGATATTGTGGTGAAGAGAAGAGAGAGATGCGTCTGTTCTGTTCCAAAAGGTATAGAAAACAAAATGACATGAAAGGCTACTGAAGGAAAATTGTTGGGACTGACTGCTACTGTTGGAAAATGTATCAGCTTAAAAATATTGTGTCACTAGTCAAAGGTTTGATTTGGGTTTCCCCTGGGAAAAGGAATTTTTGATTTCTTCCAGGGCAATGTTGTGCCACATGAGGTCTGGTGAATTCAGCATAGCAAGAGCTTGGGACTGACCCCCAAAGATAAGCACAAAGAGAAGCACGGTGAACAGAACATCCAGCAGGAACATGTGGTTCTCCAGAAGACGTGATGGATATGACAAGCAGCTAGGCCACAGCACCTGCAGCAGCGCTGAAGACATCCAGGCCCAGAAAAATGACTGCTAAAAACAAGTGAAGAATGTGATTAGCGTGGCAGACAAGGAGATTGGAGTCCAACGAGAGATCAAATATGGGGACTTTGCTCCACTTTGGACTAATGAACACTGAGCCGATGCTTTCCTATTGGCTTTTACTGTATGCACTGTCTGAGAAATGGAGTAAAAGCTCTGTATTCTGGAATGATGGTCTCTGCACACCCGGGCTTTGGGGGGATGAGATGATTGCTGTGGTACATGCTGGGCACAAAATAAAGTCATGTCTTGAGTGTGTAACATCAAAATGTTGTTGGAGAGTTTTTCCATTTTTTTCTGCAGATTGGGGGACACTAGTAAACACGTGGCAGTAGTGTAGAGGTGGAAAACTAAACCCAAGACTGCAGAAGTGATCCCTGCAACAGCACAGGATGGGGTAACACATGCACACGGAAGTGAATGCAGGCATGAAAGAAGTGAAAAAACCCCAGCGATACACAGTAGAAGCCCCTAGGAAATGCTGTAGAAAGAGATGAGCAAAATGGGCATAGCTGTGAGAAACAGCTGTATGCTAGTGTTGCAGTATCCCCCAAAATGTGTTTTGGTTTTCAAGAATCATAAATGGTGCTATCAAAAAGAGATTAAAAGACCCAGTAAGATTTGAGAGAATGGTAATTTGTGCTAATACAGTTGAGGGAAAGCGTGTAAAAACCATGCACTGAACCTTAGGAAAATTCTCTAGCAAAGGAGCTCCAAAAATGGGGAAAAAAGTAAAACGATAAAGAAGCAACGGCTCCCCTGTTGCCATAGCGACGGGCGGGCGGAGGCAGGCGTAGCTTAGGGCGGACTGAGGGGGCACCGAGGGGCGGGCTCTTGGGCGGGCTAGGGGGAGCGGCAGGGCCGTGGCTGTGTTCCGAGCCCCGTGACGTCGAGGGGCGGGGTGTGGAGACCACCGGAGGCGTGGCTTTGTCCCGGGCAGGGCGCCGACAGGGGCGGGGCCCAGGGAGGGACGACAGGCGGAGCAGTGGGTGGAGTACCGTGACGGACGCAGAATCGGGGGCGGGGTAGTGGGCAGGGCTTTGTTGACGTCATTGTGCGGCGAAAAGGATATGCCCCCAAAAAAAGGATTTAAAATTAAGGAGCCACTCTGGCTCGGTGGGTACGGCCTTAAGCCGAATCTCTGCACGTCAGGGGTTCGAATCCCACCGCGGGCTACCCCGTGCGTGCGCTAGGCGCGTCACGGCCCCGTAGTCCCGGGAGCCCGCCGGGCCCGCCTACCCCCACTGGAACGTAAGTGAGGCACGTATGCCAGAAGGTGGGGCGACACAGGCGGGCCCCCACCGCGAGGGGGGGCAGCCCAGGCGGGCCCGCCGCAAGGGGGGGGCTGCCGCTGCAGCTCCCCGCAGGGGGGGGGGGATGGCGCCGCCCGGAAGGGGCCTCCCGGGGTGCTCCCCCGCATCCACCGCGCCGCGCGCGGCGCGCGCTGAAAATCGGGGGGCGGCACCTGGTGCCGGGGGGGTGGCTGAGGGCACCAAGGTGCCAAAAATGCTTTTTTCCACCTACAACGCACAAACAAACAAACACTTCACCTTCAAACTCTCTCCATCACCAACAACAAATACTTCTTTACTCACATTTCCTTCTCTTCGCAAACTCCGCCTTCTTTCATGCCTTAACACATCTCACTCACACACACACGCACAGACACCCACCCAAACACACTGCATATACATTCACCAACTCAAACACACTCACATTAACAACAAACAAACCCCCTTCCCAAACTTTGCAAAACACTCCATTTATGCACCTCTTGCCTTCTCCAAAACTCACATACTCTCTCGAAACCCTTGCCGCCTTGCTTACGCCACCGTCGCAGCTCCTTGCTTGCGCCGTTCAAGCCACGCTGACGCTTCTTCATTTACCACACCGATCCCTTCCTAAGACACTTTGACCTTTCACCCCTCACACTCACAACAACAAAACCTCACCTCTCACATCCTTCACCTTTCCATTCGCACCTTTACTCCCTCAACATTTCTTCCACGTGCCACTTACTGCCATCATTACTTCCCTGCAACCAATCGCTTCACGGTACCACTCTGAAAGACAAACGAAATTTAACAATCATCTCAAACACCTGCATCTGGCCTCCAGCAAGCCACAAACCTCTTCCAACACCATGGCTAACTGCCACCTGGGCACCTCTCTCCCATGTCAAATCAATCTCCCACCGCTTTGCCCATCTCTTCCTCTCCGTACCGGTGCCATCTTCGTGCCCGGATGCCTCTCATGTCTGACTCCGTGCGCTTTGTTCTCACGCATTGCCTATTAGGGCACGGGACTCATTTTCTAAAAGCAGATCAAACGCAACAAAGAGCCGCTCCTGCTGCTCAGCCACCACCTTACAGCCTCTCCCTCCTTGCCACTTCCTACACACCACTCCCTCAAGCCTGCTGCCTACCTGGGTCACCTTCTCCAAATTGCATGGCTTGGGCCTCCCCTTTGCATATGCTCTCTGAACACCTTGGCACCGGGTCCCCCATGCTCATCTCCTCCCTCGGCTACC
Organism: Lichenostomus cassidix; assembly: GCF_008360975.1. Lineage (NCBI taxonomy): Eukaryota > Metazoa > Chordata > Aves > Passeriformes > Meliphagidae > Lichenostomus > Lichenostomus cassidix. Next base: position 320,795 of record NW_028147553.1, read on the forward strand.
CATTCGGCGCCTCGACGCGGAAAGTGCCCCGCAAATGAAACGCGGGCTATATGTATGTGTGTGTGTGAGGGTGTGTATATGTATATCTGTGTATATCTGTGTCTCTATATATATACATATGTGTGTATATATACATATCTGTATGTATATACATATGTGTGGGTATATATATATGTGTACATATATGTGTGTGAATATAGGTGTATGTGTATATATATGTAGGTGTCTGTATATGGATGTCTGTGTGTGTATATATGTCTGTGTGTACATATATGTGTGTCTGGGTATATATCTGTCTCTTTATATATACATAAGTGTATATATACATATGTGTGTATATACATGTGTGTGTATATATTTCTGTGTCTATACATACATATGTGTGTATATATACATATATGTGTATATATATTTGTATGTCTGTATATATATATGTGTGTGTGAATATATACACGTGTCTGTGCATATACACATTTCTGTGTGTATATATATATGTGTGTGGGTATATATATGTCGATATATAGATACGTGTGGGTATATTTACATATGTGTATACATACATGTGTGTATATATATGTCTGTATACACAATATGTCTGTATATAGACATATGTGTATATACACACATATGTGTGTATATATACATACGTGTGTACATATCTGTGTGTGACTATATATATGGTGTGTGTATATATATATGGTGTGTATATATGTGTGCGTACATGTATGTGTGTGTATATATAGGAGTGTGGGTATATCTATGTGACTGTGTGTATATATATATGTGTATATAAATACATATGTGTATATATATGTGTGTGTATATATATGTGTGTCTGTATATATACATATGTCTGTATATATACATATGTCTCTATATGCATATGAGGGAATGTATATATGTCTATATATATGTCTTTGTATAAATATGTTTCTATTTATATACATATGGGGGTGTATATATATGTGTCTATATACATCTGTATATATATATCTGTCTATATACATCTGTATATATATGTGTGTGTATATATATATGTCTGTATATGTAGGTGTGGGTATATATACACATGTGTGTATATATACATATGTGTGTGGATATATACATATGTGCATGTATATACATATGTGTGTGGATATATATGTCTGTATATGTGTGTGTATATATATGTGTCTCTGTGTATATACATGTATGTCTATACATATATGTGTGTGCATATTCTGTATGTCTGTGTATATATACGTGTGTGCATATATACATATGAGTGTTTATATACATATGACTGCATCTAAATGTCTGTATATATATATATGTCTGTCTATACATATATATCGTGTGTATAAATATGTCTGTGTATCTGTATGTGTATATATATACATATGTGTGTATATATGTGTCTGAGTGTGTGTGTATATATGTGTGGATGTCTATATATATGGTGTGTATAAATATATCTGTGTATCACTATCTCTATATATATACATATGTGTGTGTATATATATATATGTATGTGCATAAATATGTGTAGGTATGTGTATATATATGCTGCGTATAAATAAGTGTGTCTATCTGTATGTGTATATATATACATGTCTCTATATATATGTGTGTGTATATATATATGGTGTATATAAATATGTGTGTGTATCTGTATGTATATATATATACATATGTGTGTATATATATGTGTGACTGGATATATATACATGTGTGTATATATATATGGTGTGTATAAATATGTCTGTGTATCTGTATGAGTATATATATACATATGTCTGTTTATATATGTGTGTATATATATATATATTTGTGTGTATACATACATATGGGCGTACATATACATATGTGTGTATATATATGGGTGTGTGTATATATATGTGTGCGTGTATATGTACCTCTGTGTATATATATACATATGTGTGTGTATCCATACATATGTGTGTATATATATCTTTATATATATATACATGTGTGAGCATGTATATATATGTGTCTCTGTCTACATACATATGGTGTGTATATACATATGTGTGTATATATATGGGTGTGTGTATATATATATGTGTGCATATATATATGTGTCAGCATGGATATATATGTCTATGTGTGTACATATATATGGTGTCTATATACAAATGTGTGTATATATCTCTGTGTGTCTATATGTATCTGTGTGTACATATAGATGGTGTCTATATACAAATGTGTGTATATATCTCTGTGTGTCTATATGTATGTCTGTGCATATATATATGTGTAAGCATGTATATATATGTGTGACTGTGTACATATATATGGTGTGTATATACATATGTGTATATATATGTGTCTGTGTATATATATATCTCTGTGTGTCTATATATGTGTGAGCATGGATATATATGTCTGTGTGTGTACATGTATATGGTGTGCATATGCATGTATGTATATATGTGTGTGTGTATATATATATGTGTAAGTATTTATATATGTGTGTGGCTATATATCTGTGAGTGTATATATACATATCTGTGTGAATACATATATGTGAGTGGATATATATGTGTGTCTCCATATATATACATGTGTGTATATATACATAAGTGTGTATATACATATGGTGTATATATATATGTCTCTCTATATACATACATATGTATGTCTCTGTATATATATATGTGACTTTAGATATGCACGTGTGTGTATACATATATGTGTGTGGCTATATATGTCTGACTGTGTATATATACATATGTGTATATATACATATGTATATACATACATATGGTGTATATATATATTTCTGTGTATACATACATATGGGCGTACATATACATATGTGTGTATATATATGGCTGTGTGTAGATGTACGTGTGACCAGGTATATATATGTGTGTGTGTGTACATCTATATGGTGTGTATATACATATAGGTGTATATATATATATGTGTGTGTATATATATGTGTCACTATATATATATGTCAGCATGTATATATATGTCTGTGTGTGTACATATATATGGTGCATATATACATATGTGTGTATATATATGTATGTGTGTATATATATGTCTATGTGTGTATATATATACGTGTGTGTATATATATGTATTTGTGTCTATATATGTGTAAGGGTATATATACATATGTGTGTGCATACATAAATGTGTGTGGATATACATGTGTGTCTATGTATATATACATATGGGTATGTATACATCTGTGTGTATATACATATGGGGTATATATATATGTGCGTGTATACAGACATATGGCCATATATATACATATGTGTGTGTATATACATATGTGTGTGTATATATATATGTATGTATATGTGGGTGTGTATATATATATATATATATATATCTCTGTGTGTGTATATATATATGTGTGTGTATATATATGTCTCTATGTGTATATATATGTGTGTGTATGTATATATATGAGAGTATGTATATATGTTTCTGTCTATATATACATATGTGAGTGTACACATATATATGTGTGCACATATATGTGTGTGTATATGTACATTTCTGTGTGTATACATATATGTGATTGTACACATATATATGTGTGCACATATATGTGTGTGTGTGTATATGTACATTTCTGTGTGTATACATATATATGTGTGCATATATACATACGTGTCTGTATATATATAAGTATGTCTATATATACATATGTCTGTATATATACATATCTGTGTATATATCTGTGTGTGTAAATATATGTGTCTGTGTGTATATATGTGTATATATATACATATGTGTCTATATATATGTCCGTGTATATATATCTATGTGTGTGTACATATATGGTGTGCATATTTATGTCTGTATATATATGTGTCTGTATACATATATGTGAGTGCGTGTATCTATATGTGTATGTATATACATATCTCTGTATATATGTATGTGTGTGAATATATATATATGTGTGTGTGTATATATATAGTGCGTATAACTGTGTGTATCTGTATGTGTATATATATATACATACGTGTGTATATTTATGTGTGTGTGCATATATATGTGTGTGTATATATATGGTATGTATAAATATGTGTGTGTATCTCTATGTGTATATATACATATGTGTGTATATATATCTCTGAGTGCATATAGATGTCTGTGTGTCTATATATATGGTGTGTATAAATATGAGACTGTATCTCTATGTGTATATATATACATATGTGTGTATATATATGTATCTCTGCATATATATGTCTGTGTGTGTATATATATATGGTGTGTATAAATATGTGTGTGTATATGTATGTGCATATATATTCATATTGGAATATATATGTGTGTATATGTATATGTGTATATGTGTATATATATGTCTGTGTATATATATGTGTATATATGTGTGTATATATATGTGTGTGTATATATCCCTCTGTGTGTGTATATATGTATATGTGTGTGTATATATGTGTGTGTGTGTGTGTGTATATATGTCTGAGTGTATAAATACATGTGTGTGTATACATATATGTGTGTGGATACATATGCGTGTCTCTGTATATATACATGTGTGTATATATACATATGTGTATATATACATAGGGTGAATATATATATTTCTGTGTATACATACATATGTCCATATGTATAAATATCTGTGTACATATATGGGTGTGTGTATATATATGTCTGTGTATACATATACGTGTGTGTATATATACATATTTGTGTGTATACATTCATATGTGTGTATATACATGTATGTGTGTATATATCTCTGTGTGCATCTATATATATGTGTGTGTGTATACATATATACATGTGGATATATATGTGTGTCTGTGTATATATACGTGGGTGTATATATACATATGTCAGTATATACATATGGTATATTTATATATGTATGTGTGTATATATACATGTGTGTATATATACATATGTCTGTATATACATATGGTAAATTTATATATGTATGTGTGTATATATACATGTGTGTATATATACATATGTCTGTATATACATATGGTAAATTTATATATGTATGTGTGTATATATACGTGTGTGTATATATACATATGTCTGTATATACATATGTTATATTTATATATGTATGTAAGTATACATACATATGTATGTATACATACATATGTCTGTATATATATATGTGTGGGTATATATATATACATGTGTGTATATATACATATGTGGGTGTATACATACATGTCTGTGTATATGTATGTGTGTGTATATATACATGTGTGTATATATACATATGTGTGTGTATACATACATGTGTGTATGTATATATATGCATGTGTGTATATATATGTGTGTGCATGTATATATATGTGTGTGTGTGTACATATTTATGGTATGTATATACATATGTGTCTATATGTATGTCTGTGTGTACATATATGTGTGTCCATGTATACAGATGTGTGTGTGTGTACATATATATGGTATGTATATACATATGTGTGTATATATATGTGTGTGTGTATATATATGGTGTGTATATATACAACTGAGGGTATATATATGTGTGTGTTTATATACATATGGGGGTGTATATACATATGTGTGTGTATATACATATGTGTGTGTGTATATACATATGTGTGTGTGTATATACATATGTGTGTTTATATACATGTGTATATAAGTGTGTGTTTCTATATCTGTGAGTATATATGTATCTGTCTGTGTATATATATGTCTGTGTATATATATGTGTGTGTATATATATCTGTGTATATATATATCTGTGTATATATATGTATGTCTGTATATATGTGTGTGTATATATATACAGCTGTGTCTGTGTATACATATATGTGCAGGCATATATATGTGGATCTGTGTATATATACATGTCTGTATATATTCATATGTCTGTGTATATATATATATTTGTATACATATCTGAGTGTGTGTATATATACATGGTGTGCATATATATGTGTGTATGTATATACAAGTGAGTGTGTGTATATATCTATATGTGTATATATATACATATGTGTTTATACATATATGTGTCTGTGTAGATATACATATGTGTCTGTATCTATATGTGTGTACATATGCATATATGTGTATAAATACATGAGTGTATATAAATATCTCTTTATATATATATGTGTGTATATACATAACTGTGTGTATATACATATGTGTGTATATATACATATGAGTGTATATATACATATGTCTGTATATACATATGTAGGTATGTATATATGTCTATATATATGTGTGTGTTTATATACGTATGGGGGTGTATATATATGTGTATATATACTTGTGTGTATATATACATATATGTGCATATATACATATGTGTGTATATACATATGTAGGTATGTATATATCTCTATATATATTTGTGTGTTTATATACATATGGGGGTGTACATATATGGGTATATATGCATGTGTGTGTATATACGTATGTGTGTGTATACATATGTAGGTATGTATATGCATCTATATATATGTGTCTGTTTATATACATATCGGGGTGTCTATATATGTGTGTATATACATGTGTGTATATATGTGTCTGTGTCTATATATGTCTGTATATGTATATATGTGTATATATACATATGTGTGTATATATATTTGTGTATATCTCTGTGTGTGTATCTATATCTGTGTGTGTATATATATCTGTGGGTGTGTATATGTATGTGTATGTGTATATATATGTGTATATACATATGTGTGTATATATACATATGTGTGTATATATATGTGCATATATGTCTGTGTATATATATTTGTGTATATCTATGTGTGTGTATCTATATCGGTGTGTGTGTATATATATCTATGTGTGTGTATATATATGTTTATGTGTCTATGTATGTATATATACATATGTATGCAGGTGCCTATATATATGAATTTGTGTATATATATATACTGTTTATAAATATGTATGTATATATATGTGTATATCTATACATATGTGTGTATATATATTTGTGTGCATATACATGTGTGTATATATGTGTGTGTATATATATACATATGTGCATATATATGTGTGTGTGTATATATACATATGTGTGTATAAATGTGTGTGTATATATACATATGTGTTTCTATATACATGTCTGTATATATGTCTGTATATATATGTGTGTGTATATATATGTGTGTATATATACATGAGTGTATATATGGGTATGTATATATACAAAAGTGTGTATATACACATGTATGTATATATACGTCTGTATATATATGTGTGTGTGTATATATCTGTCTGTATACATATATGTGTGTATATATGTATGTGTGTATACATACATGTGTGCATATACATACGTATGTGTATATATATACACACGTGTGTATATACATATGACTATGTATATACATATGCGTGTATATATATGTGTGTCTATATATGTGTTTGTGTATATATACATATGTGTATATACATATGAGTGTGTGTATACATATGTGTATATATATATGTGTTTGTGTATATATATGTGTGTATATATATACATATATCTGTATATATGTGTGTATATATACATGTGTGTGTATATATATGTGTGTATATATATACATGTGTGTATATATATGTGTGTGTATATATACATATCTTGTGTTATATGTGTGTATATATATGTGTGTGTATATGTATATATGTGTGTATCTATACATATGCGTGTATCTATACATATGTGTCTATATGTCTGTATATATATGTGTGTGTGTATATGTATGTGTGTGTCTATACATGTGTGTCTATATATACATATGTGTGTATATATATGTGTGCGTATATATACATATGTGTGTATATATATGTATGTGTATATGTATATATGTGTGTATCTATCCATATGTATGTATCTATACATATGTGAATATATCTCTGTATATATATGTGTGTGTGTATATGTCTGTGTGTGTCTATACATCTGTCTGTATATATACATATGTGTGTGTATATATACATGTGTGTATATAAACATATGTGTGTATATACATAGGTGTATGTATACATGTGTGTATATATACATGTGTGTATATATATGTGTGTATATATACGTGTGTGTACATAAACATATGTGTGTATATACATAGGTGTATGTATACATGTGTGTATATATACATGTGTGTATATATATGTGTGTATATATACGTGTGTGTACATAAACATATGTGTGTATATACATAGGTGTATGTATACATGTGTGTATATATACATGTGTGTATATATATGTGTGTATATATACGTGTGTGTACATAAACATATGTGTGTATATACATAGGTGTATGTATACATGTGTGTATATATACATGTGTGTATATATATGTGTGTATATATACGTGTGTGTACATAAACATATGTGTGTATATACATAGGTGTATATATACATATGTGTGTATATATACATGGGTGTGTATATACATGTGTGTATATATACGTGTGTCTGTATATAAACATATGTGTATGTATATACATATGTGTATATATACATATGTGTGTATATATACATGGGTGTGTATATACATATGTGTATATATGTGTGTATATATACATATGTGTGTATATATACATGTGTATATATACATATGTCTCTATATATATGTGTGTGTATTTATGTGTGTGTATATACATGTCTGTGTATACATACATATGTGTGTATATATACATATGTATGTATATACATATGTGTAAATATATACATATGTGTGTGTATATAACCATATGTGTCTATATACATGTCTGTGTATATATACATCTGGGTGTGTATATATATGTCTGTCTATATCTATATATGTGTGTATCTGTACATAGGTGTTTATATATACATGTGTGTATATATGTCTGTATGTATATGTGTATAAATACATATGTGTGTATATATACATCTCTGTATATATATATGTCTGTATATATATGTGTGTGTGTATATATATCTGTGTATATATACATGTGTGTGTATACATGCATATGTGTGTATATATACATATGTGTGTATATATACATATATGTGAATATATACATATGTGTTTATATATACATGTGTGTATATATGTCTATATGTATATGTGTATAAATACATATGTGTGCATATATATGTGAGTGTATATATATGTCTATATCTATGTGTGTATATATACATGTGTGCGCATACATACATATGTATGTATATATACATATGTGTGTACATACATATGTGTATATATATACACGTGTGTATATATATGTGTGTGTATATATACATCTGTGTATATATACATATGTGTATATAAACATACATGTGTGTCTATATACATATGTGAATATATATACATATGTATGTGTATATATATGTATGTGTATATATACATGTCTGTGTTTAAACATATGTGGTATATACATATGTGTGTATAAACACATATGTATGTATATATATGTGTGTGTATATATACATATGTGTGTATATATACATGGGTGTGTATATACATGTCTGTATATATGTCTGTATATATACATACACGTGAATATCTACATGTGTATATATACATATGTCTGTACATATATGTGTGTGTATATATACATGTATGTGTATATATATGTGTATATATACATGTGTGTGTGTATATATATATATGTCTGTATATATGTGTGTGTGTATATATATGTGTGTATATATACTTATGTGTGTACACATACATATGTTTGTATATATACATATGTCTGTATATACATATGTGTATATATATACATGTGTGTATATATATGTGTGTGTATATAGATGTGTGTATATATACGTGTATGTATATACACATGTGTATATATATACATGTGTGTATATATGCATGTCTGTATATACACGTGTGTGTATATATACATGTCTGTATATATACATGTATATATATATAGATATGTGAGTATATACATATGAGTACATATACACATATGTGTGTGTGTCTATATATATATGTCTGTATATATGTGTATGTGTATATATATGTGTGTAAATATACATCTGTATGTATACATACATATGTGTGTGTATATACATATTTGTGTGTTTACATATGAGTACATATATACATGTGTGTATGTATATATCTATATATCTGTATATATATGTGTCTGTGTATATATATGTGTGTAAATATACATGTTTGTGTATATAGATGTGTGTACACATATACGTTTATGTATATATACATGTGTGTATATATACGTGTGTGTATATATACATGTCTGTATATATACATGTGTGTATATAAACATATGTGTGTATATACATATGAGTACATATCTACATATCTCTCTGTGTGTATATTATCTCTGTATATATGTGTGAGTATATATATCTGTGTAAATATACATCTGTATGTATACATACATATGTGTGCATATATATATATGGGTATGTGTATATATGTGTGTATGTGTATACTTATAGTATGTATACAGATGTCTGTGTATTTCTATGTAGATATATATACATATGTGTGTATATATATGGGTATGTGTATATATGTGTGTATGTGTATACATATAGTATGTATACAGATGTCTGTGTATTTCTATGTAGATATATATACATATGTGTGTATATATACATATGTGTATAGATATACATATGTGTGTAAATATATATGTGTCTCTGCGTATATATGTGTATGTGTATATATAGGGTGTATACAGATGTGTGTCTATTTCTATGTATATATATATACATATGTGTGTATATACACACATGTGTGTATATATATGTGTCTGTATATATGCATATGTGTGTATAGATATCTCTGTGTATTCTACATATGTGTTTAAATATACATATGTGTGTATATATATATGGTGTGTATATAGATGTGTGTGTATATATATATATGTATACATATTTGTGTCTATATACATATGTGTGTATATACATATGTGTGTATATATACATGTGTGGGTATACATACATGTGTGGGTATATATACATATGTGTGTATATATACATGTGTGGGTATATATACATGTGTGAGTATATATACATATGTGTGTATATATACAAGTGTGGGTATATATACATGTGTGGGTATGTATACATGTGTGGGTATATATACATGTGTGGGTATATATACATGTGTGGGTATGTATACATATGCGTGTATATACGTGTGTGTATATATGTGTGTATATATACATATGTGGGTATATATACATGTGTGTATATATATATGGGTGTGTATATATATGTCTGTATATATGTGTGTATATATACATGTGTGTATATATATCTGGGTGTGTATATATACATGTGTGTATATATATGTGTGTGTATATATATGTGTGTGTGTATATACATGTGTGTGGCTATATATATGTCTGTGTATATATACATAGGTGTATATACATGTCTGTGTATATATATCTACGTGTATACATACATATATGTGTACATATACATATGTGTGCATATATAAGTGTGTGTATATATGTGTGTGTATATACATGTGCATATAAATACATATGTGTGTAAATACATGTCTGTGTGTATATATGTGTGTGTGTGTATATATATAAAATGTGTAAATATATGTGTGTGTATATATATGTCTGTGTGAATATATATGTGTATATATATACATATGTGTGTATATATATGTGTGTGTGTGTGTGTGTATATATATGGTGTGTATATATATGTGTGTGTACATATATGGATTGTATATATATGTGTGTGTACATAGATGGTGTGCATATATATGTGTGTGTATATATACATATGTGTGTACACACGTGTTCATATATATATGTGTGTGTATATATACATATTTGTGAATATATATGTGTCTGTATATATACATATGTGTGTACACACATGTGTTCATATATATGTGTGTGCATACACACATATGTGTCTATATATACATAAGTGTCTATATATATGTGTGTGTATATACATGTGTGTAAATATATACATATGTGTGTATATATACATATGTGTGAAGATATATGTGTGTGTATATATACATATGTGTGTATATATATGTGTGTGTATATATATATGTGTGTACCTATACATATGTGTGTATCTATACATATGTGTATATATGTCTGTATATATATGTGTGTGTGTATATGTATGTGTCTGTCCATACATGTGTGTCTATATACATATGTGTGTATATATACATGTGTGTGTATACATACATGTGTGGGTATATATACATATGTGTGTATATATACATGTGTGGGTATACATACATGTGTGGGTATATATACATATGTGTGTATATATACATGTGTGGGTATATATACATGTGTGGGTATATATACATATGTGTGTATATATACATGTGTGGGTATATATACATGTGTGGGTATGTATACATATGCGTGTATATACATGTGTGTATATATGTGTATATATACATATGTGGGTATATATACATGTGTGTATATATATATGGGTGTGTATATATATGGGTGTGTGTATATATATGTCAGTATATATGTGTGGTGTATATATATGTGTGTATATATACATGTGTGCGTATACATACAGATGTGTGTATATATACATACGTCTGTATAGACATATGTGTATATATATACATGTGTGTGTATATATATGTTTGTGTATGTATACATGTGTGTATATAAACATATGTGCATACATACATATGTGTGTGTGCATATGTACATGTGTGTATACATACATGTGTGTATATATACATATGTGTGTATATATACATATGTGTGTATACATACATATGTGTGTATATATACATATGTCTGTATATATACACATGTGTGTATATATACACATGTGTGTATATATACGTGTGTGTATATATATGTGTGTATATATACATGTGTTTATATATACATATGTGTGTATACATACATATGTGTGTATATATACATATGTCTGTATATATACACATGTGTGTATATATACACATGTGTGTATATATACGTGTGTGTATATATATGTATGTGTGTATATATACATGTGTGTATATATACACATGTGTGTATACATACATATGTGTGTATATATACATATGTCTGTATATATACACATGTGTGTATATATACACATGTGTGTATATATACGTGTGTGTATATATATGTATGTGTGTATATATACATATGTGTGTATACATACATATGTGTGTATATATACACATGTGTGTATATATACATGTGTGTATATATATATATATATGGCTGTATATATGTGTGTATATATACATGTGTGTGTATACATACATATATGTGTATATATACATGTGTGTGTATATATATGTGTGTATATATATGTCTGTATATATATGTGTGTGTGTGTATATATATGTGTGTATACATACATGTGTGTGTATACATACATATGTGTGTATATACATATGTGTATATGTATACATTTGTGTGTATATATATGTGTGTCTATATATATATATGTATATATACGTGTGTGTATAGAAACATATGTGTGTATATACATATGTGTATATATATACATATGGGTGTGTATATAAATGTGTGTGTATATATACATATGTGTGTATATATACATGGGTGTATATACATGTGTGTATATATATGTGCGTATATATATATATGTGTATATATATGTGTGTATATATGTGTGTGTATATATATGTGTGTCTCTATATACATGTGTGTATATATGCATGTGTGTATATATATGTGTGTGTGTATATATACATGTGTGTATAGAAACATATGTGTGTATATCTACATATGGGTGTGTGTATATATATGTGTGTGTATATATACATGTCTGTGTATATATACATATGTGTGTATATGTACATGGGTGTGTATATACATGTGTGTATATATGTGTGTATATATACATATGTGTGTGTGTATTTATGTGTGTGTATATATACATGTCTGTGTATACATACATATGTGTGTATATATACATGGGTGTGTATACATACATATGTTTGTATATATACATATCTGTGTATATACATATGTGTATATATATACATAAGTGTGTGTATATATATATCTGTGTATATATACATATGTGTGTATATATACATGGGTGTGTGTATATATACATGGGTGTGTGTATATATACATGGCTGTGTGTATATACATGGGTGTGTGTGTATATATACATGGGTGTGTATATATACATGTGTGTGTATATACATGTGTGTATATATACGTGTATATATATATACATGTGTGTTTGTATATGTGTGTGTGTATATATACGTGTGTGTATAGAAATCTATATATATGCCTGTATATATAGATGGATGTATACAAGTACAACCGTCTGCTCACGCTTCCGGACTGAAATTTTATCCACGCTTTCTAGTACCTCTCAAACCTCATACCTCGCTCGCCTACGTTGCATCCCTACCATCAAAAATGCTCTCGTTTCCAATTAGCAAATTAGCAAATTGCACCGCTACCAAATGCTGAAAGCGAATACCTTGCGGGCTTCTCGGAGGATTTCCGCTGCGCCTGTCCTACGCCTCGCCGTTTAGCTTCAAACTCTTTACATTGGCCTTACGGGAAAAAAAAAATTAAATGCGACGCTCTCCTTTCTTATGACACAGCGCCTCGCCGGGCGCCTTAGCCGATCTACGATCCTGAACGTTACCTCGGCCCGAAGCGCGCCTCTCCGCGTCTTCCTCGGCCCCGCTTCCGTTCCGCTTTCAATTATTATTAACGCCTGGGAATTACAATTATGCCTTTCCATGCCGCTCTGGGACTACCGTCCCTTCCCGGCAATCCCCGTGCTTCTTATCCTTCCCTCGGCCCGATGACGCGTCTGCTTCCCTTAAGATGCCCTTTAAACCGTCTGTAAAGCTCCTTTCTTTTTCTATAGGCCCTTTGAAAGCCCCGTTTCTGTACCCGCGCCTTTCGGGAGGTGCGATTCGCTAAGGCTCTCGCGTTTAGCGTCCGGCGTTTGATCGAAAATTTCCGAAAAATGTTTTCCCGTCGGCGGAGCCCGGCGTGTCGTCTCGGAGGTGGTGGCGCCGTCGTCCCGTCCCCCGAACTTTTTAACGCTTTAAAGTCACGTTCGATTCCGATGGATACGGGCTTGATGGGACCATTTTTATATCTATTCCGACACATTTTAAAAACCTGAAAAATGTTCTCTAACGGCGAGTACTACCTCAACTTTTTACTTCTACCCGCGCCCGCCGCTTTCTACGGCTCCACGCTGCCGGCTTCTGGCCGGATTCTGTCACGTCATGACCGAGATAAGGAACTAACGCTTCACCAGTCCTACCTCAGTGTACACGTTTACTACCGTGGAACGGAGCGATTCCGATTCCCGGGACCCGACTTTGCAAATGCGGAAATGGCTCAAAACCGTAAAATCCATTTTTTTAATTTCGATCGGGCGCCTAAAGTGGTCACCTAGAGCGAGAGGTCCTGATTTTTTCCGTACAAAACATGGCGGCGGCCGTAAAGGCGCGGGCGCGTCCATTATTATGGCGGCGCCCGTTTCGCACGTGCGCGGTGCACTGGACTACCAAAATGGCGTCGGCATCGCTCGAGCATGCGCAGTGCAGTAGACTACCAAAATGGCGGCGGCATCACTCGAGCATGCGCGGTGCACTGGACTACCAAAATGGCGCCCGCATCGCTCGAGCATGCGCAGTGAAGTAGACTACCAAAATGGCGGCCGCATCATTCGAGCATGCGCAGTGTACTGAACTACCAAAATGGCGTCGGCATCACTCGAGCATGCGCAGTGCAGTAGACTACCAAAATGGCGGCGGCATCACTCGAGCATGCGCGGTGCACTGGACTACCAAAATGGCGTCGGCATCACTCGAGCATGCGCAGTGCAGTAGACTACCAAAATGGCGGCGGCATCACTCGAGCATGCGCAGTGTACTGAACTAACAAAATGGCGTCGGCATCACTCGAGCATGCGCAGTGCAGTAGACTACCAAAATGGCGCCCGCATCATTAGAGCATGCGCAGTGTACTGGACTACCAAAATGGCGTCGGCATCACTCGAGCATGCGCAGTGCACTGACTACCAAAATGGCGGCAGCATCACTCGAGCATGCGCGGTGTACTGGACTACCAAAATGGCGTCGGCATCACTCGAGCATGCGCAGCGCAGTGCACTGACTACCAAAATGGCGTCGGCATCACTCGAGCATGCGCACTGTATACTTCCAAAATGGCGGCCGCGGAGTCCCGACCCCTAAAACGGCCATTCGGCTGCTTGGCGGGCTTCCCCGGCGCTGCGGACCGGTGCGGAGTGGCCTTTGAGGGCCCATGGAGTGCGCGCTGCGGTTTGGCGCGGCCGCCGTTTTGTCCCGAAACCGATCGGCAAATTACGTTCTTTTTCCGCCTCTCGCGCGGTTGCCGCCGCCCGTGGGTGAGGCGGACGGCATATAGGACGCCTCAGCAGCTGTTTGCGGCGAGCAGAAATGTCCCAAAAGCGCGAAATCCGACTTTTTAATTTCGATCCGGCCCCTATTTCGCACATGCGCGGTGCACTGGACTACCAAAATGGCGTCGGCATCACTCGAGCATGCGCGGTGCACTGGACTACCAAAATGGCGTCGGCATCACTCGAGCATGCGCAATGTAGTGGACTACCAAAATGGCGTCGGCATCATTCGGGCATGCGCAGTGGAGTGGACTACCAAAATGGCGTCGGCATCATTCGGGCATGCGCAGTGGAGTGGACTACCAAAATGGCGGCGGCATCACTCGAGCATGCGCAATGTAGTGGACTACCAAAATGGCGGCGGCATCACTCGGGCATGCGCAGTGCACTGGACTACCAAAATGGCGTCGGCATCACTCGAGCATGCGCAGTGTAGTGGACTACCAAAATGGCGTCGGCATCGTTTGCACATGCGCAGTGCATTGGACTACCAAAATGGCGTCGGCATCGCTCGGGCATGCGCACTGCACTGGACTACCAAAATGGCGTCGGCATCACTCGAGCATGCGCACTGCACTGGACTACCAAAATGGCGGCGGCATCACTCGAGCATGCGCAATGCACTGAACTAACAAAATGGCGGCGGCATCACTCGAGCATGCGCAGTGCACTGGACTACCAAAACGGCGTCGGCATCACTCGAGCATGCGCAGTGCAGTACACTTCCAAAATGGCGGCAACGGAGGCCTGACCCCGAAAACGGCCATTCGGCTGCTTGGCGGGCTTCCCCGGCGCTGCGGACCGGTGCGGAGTGGCCTTTGGGGGCGGGTGGAGTACGCGCTGCGGTTTGACGCGGCCGACATTTTTTCCCGACACCGATCGGCAAATGCCGGCTTTTTCCGCCTCTCGCGCGGTTGCCGCCGCCCGTGGGTGACGCGAACGGCATACGGGACGCCTTCGCAGCTGTTTGCGGCCAGCAGAAATGTCCCAAAAACGCGAAATCCGACTTTTAATTTCGATCCGGCCCCTATTTCGCACATGCGCAATGCACTGGACTACCAAAATGGCGTCGGCATCGTTCGCACATGCGCGCTGTTGCCGACTTCCA
>NW_028147553.1:338753-392612 GCF_008360975.1 Lichenostomus cassidix
ACGGGAAAACATTTTTCGGAAATTTTCGATGAAACGCCGGACGCTAAACGCGAGAGCCTTAGCGAAGGGCACGTCCCGAAAGGCGCGGGTACAGAAACGGGGCTTTCAAAGGGCCTATAGAAAAAGAAAGGAGCTTTAGAGACGGTTTAAAGGGCATCTTAAGGGAAGCAGACGCGTCATCGGGCCGAAGGAAGGATAAGAAGCACGGGGATTGGCGGGAAGGGACGGTAGTCCCAGAGCGGCATGGAAAGGCATAATTGTAATTCCCAGGCGTTAATAAGAATTGAAAGCGGAAGGGAAGCGGGGCCGAGGAAGACGCGGAGAGGCGGGCTCGGGGCCGAGGTAACGTTCAGGAACGTAGATCGGCTAAGGCGCCCGGCGAGGCGCCTCGTGATAAGAAAGGAGAGCGTCCGATTTAATTTTTTTTTTCCCGTAAGGCCAATGTAAAGAGTTTGAAGCTAAACGGCGAGGCGTAGGACAGGCGCAGCGGAAATCCTCCGAGAAGCCCGCAAGGTATTCGCTTTCAGCATTTGTTAGCGGTGCAATTTGCTAATTTGCTAATTGGAAAGGAGAGCATTTTTGATGGTAGGGACGCAAGGTACGCGAGCGAGGTATGAGGTTTGAGAGGTACTAGAAAGCGTGGATAAAATTTCAGTCCGGAAGCGCGAGGAGACGGTTGTACTTGTATACATCCATCTATATATACACACACATATAGATTTCTATACACACACGTATATATACACAACACATATACAAACACACATGTATATATACACACACGTATATATACACACATGCATATACACACACATGTATATATATACACACATATATATACACACACATATATACACACCCATATATATACACACCCATATATATATACACACACACACATGATATATACACACCCATGTATATATACACACATATGTATATATACACACACATATATATACACACACATGTGTATATATACACATATGTTTACATACACACATGTATATATACACACAATGTATATATACACAACATATATATATACACAAACATAAATACACACACACAATGTATATATACACACATATATACACACATGTATATACACACACATAAACATATACACACATATATATACACACACACACAATATATACACACACATAAATACACACACACATATAATATACACACATAATATACACACATGATATATACACACACACCTACATATACACACATGTATATATACACACATGTATATATACACACACATATATATACACACACATATATACACACATATATATACACACACATATATATACACACACATATATATACACACATGCATATACACACATGTATATATACACACATATGTATATATACACACACATATATATACACACCCAATGTATATATACACACATATATATATACACACCAATGTATATATACACACATATGTATATACACACATATGTATCTATACACACATGTATATATACACATACATATATATACAAACATATATATACACACAAATGTATACATATACACACATGTATATACACACACATGTATATATACACACACATATGTATGTATACACACACATGTATATATACACACATATATACACACATATAATACACAAATAATATAACACACATGTATATATACACACATATGTATATATACACACACAGTAATATACACACACACATATATATACAACCATATAATATACACACATATATATATACACACACGAAAACACATATGTATATATACACACATACATATATATACACACATGTATATATACACAAATGTGTATATATACACATATGTATACATACACACATGTATATATACACACATGTATATATGCACACACTAATGTATGTATGCACATATGTTTATATACACACATGTATACATACACAAACATATATATACACACACATGTATATATATACACATATGTATATACAGACGTATGTATATATACACACATCTGTATGTATACGCACACATTTATATATACACACATATATACATACCACACATATATACTGACATATATATACACACACACCCATATATATATACACACATGTATATATACCCACATATATACACACATATATATACACACATGTATATATACACACATATATACGTACATATACATACCCACACATGTATATATACACACACATGTATATATACCCACATATGTATATATACACACATATATACACACACGTATATACACGCATATGTATACATACCCACACATGTATATATACACACACATGTATATATACCCACATATGTATATATACACACACATGTATACATAACCACACATGTATATATACACACATATGTATATATACCCACACATGTATGTATACACACACATGTATATATACACACATATGTATATAGACACACATGTATGGACAGACACATACATATACACACACACATATATATACAGACATATATACACATATGTATAGATACACACATAGGTATAGATACACACATATATACATATACACACACATATATATTCACACATATGTATATATACACATATATGTATATATTTACACACATGTATATACACACACATATATATGTAGACACTTATGTATATATAGACACATATGTGTGTATGCACACACATATAAATTAACACATGTGTGTACACACATATGTATATATACAGACACATATATATTCACAAATATGTATATATACACACACATATATATATGAACACGTGTGTACACACATATGTATATATACACACACATATATATTCACACATATGTATATATACACACACATATATATACACACCATATATGTACACACACATATATATACACTCCATATATAAACACACACATATATATACACACCATATATATACACACACACACACACATATATACACACATATGTATATATGTACACATATATATTCACACATATATTTACACATCTTATATATATACACACACATACATATATACACACAGACATGTATTTACACACATATGTATATATATGCACATGTATATACACACACATATATGCAAACATATGTATATGTACACATATATGTATGTATACACATAGATATATATACACAGACATGTATATTCAGCTATGTATATTTACACAGACATATATATAGCCACACACATGTATATACACACACACATATATATACACACACACATATATACACACATGTATATACACATATATATATACACAGATATATATATAGATATATATATAGATATATATACATACACACATATGTATATACACACATATGTATATAGACACAAATATGTATACATATATATATATACACACACATCTATATACACACCATATATATACTCACAGACATATATATACACACACATATATATATGCACAGAGACATATATATACACACATATGTATATTTAAACACATATGTAGAATACACAGAGATATCTATACACACATATGTATATATACAGACACATATATATACACACATATGTGTATATACACACATATGTATATATATATACATAGAAATAGACACACATCTGTATACACCCTATATATACACATACACATATATACGCAGAGACACATATATATTTACACACATATGTATATCTATACACATATGTATATATACACACCTATGTATATATACACACAGATATATACACACATATATATATAGGCATATATATATACACACATGTATATATACATAGATATGCATATATAGACACATATATACATAGACACACACATGTATTTATATACAAATATGTTTATATATACATATGTATATACACACATATGTTTATATACACACACGTATATATACACACATAAAACAAACACAAACACACACACAAAACACACAAAAAACACAAAAACACACAAAAACACACAAAAACCACATGAATATATACAGAGACATCTATATACACACACATCTATATATACACACATGTATATATATACACATATGTATATACACCCATATGTATATATACACACATATATATACACACACACATATATATACACACATATGAACATATATATACATATATATACACACATATCTATATACACACCATATATATATACTCACACACATATATATGCACACACACATATATATACACAGACATATATATACACACACATATGTATATTTAAACACATATGTATCAATACACAGAAATATCTATACACACATATGTATATATACAAACACATATATATACACACATATGTATATATACACACATATGTATATATATCTACATAGAAATACACAGACATCTGTATACATACTATAAGTATACACATACACACATATATACACATACCCATATATATACACACATATGTATATATATCTACATAGAAATACACAGACATCTGTATACATACTATAAGTATACACATACACACATATATACACATACCCATATATATATATACACACATATGTATGTATACATACAGATGTATATTTACACAGATATATATACTCACACATATATACAGACATAATATATACACACAGAGATATGTAGATATGTACTCATATGTATATACACACATATGTTTATATACACACATGTATATATACAGACATGTATATATACACACGTGTATATATACACACATGTATATATACATAAACGTATATGTGCACACACATCTATATACACACACATGTATATTTACACACATATATATACACAGACACATATATATACAGACATATATATATATACATACACACATGTATATATGTACTCATATGTAAACACACAAATATGTATATACACACACATATGTATGTATACATACAGATGTATATTTACACACATATATATACACATACACATATATACAGACATATATATAGACACACATATGTGTATATGTACTCATATGTATATACTCACATATCTTTATATATACACATGTATATATACAGACATGTATATATACACACACGTGTATATACAGACATGCATATATACACACAACAAAACACAAAAACAACAAAAACACACACAAACACACACAAAAACACACAGTATATATATACACATGTATATATACATACACGTATATATACACACATCTATATACATACACATATATAACCACACATGTATATACATACACATATGTATATACAGACATATGTATATATATATACATATGTATGTGTACACACACAAGTATATATACACACATATATATACACACAGACATATATACAGACATATATATATACACACACATGTATATATACACACATATATATACACATACATGTATATATACACAAACATATATGTACAGACATATGTATATATACACATGTATATATTCACGTGTATGTATATATACAGACATATATACAGACATGTATATACACACCCATGTATATATACACACATATGTATATATACACACACATATATATACACACATATGTGTATATACACACATATGTATATACCACATATGTTTAAACACAGACATGTATATATACACATACATATATATACACATACATATGTATATATATTCACATATGTATATAGACACACATGTATGTTTATATACACACATGTATATATACACAGATGTATATATACAC
Organism: Lichenostomus cassidix; assembly: GCF_008360975.1. NCBI lineage: Eukaryota > Metazoa > Chordata > Aves > Passeriformes > Meliphagidae > Lichenostomus > Lichenostomus cassidix. Next base: position 344,491 of record NW_028147553.1, read on the forward strand.
ACACATATATATACACACGTGTATATATATACACATATGTATGTACACACATATGTATATATACACACATATGTATGTATGCACACATATGTATATATACACACATAGATGTAGACATATATATACACACTCACCTATATATGCACACATATGTATTTATACACATATACATACAGACATATATACACACATGTATATATAAACACATATGTATATATACACATATATATATATATACACACATATGTATATATACACACATATGCATGTATACACACACATGTATATATACACACACATATATACACACACACATATATATACAGACATATATATATACAGAGATGTATATATACACACATATGTATTTATACACATATACATACAGACATATATACACACATGTATATATAAACACCTATGTATAGATACACACATATATAGATAAACACAGACATATATATACATACACAGATGTATATATACAGAGACATGTATATAGACATATATGGTTATATACACACACATATGTATATATATACACATATGTATATACATACATATGTATATATACACACATATGTATGAATACACAGACATGTATATATACACACACATAAATACACACACATATATATATAGAGACATATGTATATATACACATGTATATATACACACATATGTATATATACAGACATATATACACACATGTATATACACACCCATGTATATATACCCACATATGTATATATACACATATGTATATACACAGATATGTTTATATACAGACACACGTATATATACACACATGTATATACACACCCATGTATATATACACACATATGTATGTATACACATATGTATATACACACCTATGTTTATGTACACACACACGTATATATACACACATATATACACATATATATATATACACACATTTATATATACACATATGTATATACACACATATATTTATATACACACATGTATATATACACACACATATGTATATATACACACACATGTATAGACACACACATACATATACACACACAGATATATATACAGACATATATTCACACATGTATAGATATATACATATGTATAGATACACACATATATACATATACACACACATATATATATACACACATATGTATATATTTACACACATGTATATACAGACACCCATGTATATATATACACATATGTATACACACAGACATATGGGTTTATACACACACGTATATATACACAAACACATATATATACACACATATATATACACTCATATGTATGTACATACTCATATGTATATACACACGTGTGTATATATACACACATACGTATGTATATGCATACATGTATATATACACATATGTATATATACACGTGTGTACATATACACACATACGAATGTATATGCACACATGTATATATATACACATACATATATACAGACAGATATATATACACACACATATATATACAGACGTATATATACATACATGTGTATATACACACATGTATATATACACATCCATATATACACTCATGTATATATACACACATATATATACAGACCGAGATACAGACATGTATATAGAAACACATATGTATATAGACACACACATTTATACACATATATGTACATATACACACACATATATATGCACATATGTGTATATATATACACACATATATACACACATGTATATGCACACAGAAATATATACACACATATATATATAAACACACATATATATACACACATATGTATATATATACACATATATATACACACATATTTATAAACAGTATATATATATATACACAAATACATATATATATATATGCATATTTACACATATGTATATATACATATATATACACATACACATATTTATACACACCCACAGATATATATACACACATACTGATATAGATACCCACACATAGATATACACAAATATATATACACACACATATATGCACATATATATACACACATATGTATATATACACACATATATACACACATATGTATATATACACAAATATGTATATATATACACATATGTGTATATACATATATATACACATACACATACATATACATACACACAGATATATATACACACACAGATATAGATACACACACAGAGATATACACAAATATATATACACACATATGTATATATACACATATATACATATACAGACATATATAGACACAGACACATATATACACACATGTATATACACACATATATAGACACCCCGATATGTATATAAACAGACACATATATATAGACGCATATACATACCTACATATGTATACACACACAACAAACACACACACAAAACCCAAAAACACCCCCAAAAAAACACACAAAAAAAAAAAACAACCACAAAAACACACAAAAACACAATATGTATATATACACACATGCATATATACACAATATATATACACCTCCATATGTATATAAACACACACATATATATAGACATATATACATACCTACATATGTATATACAGACATATCTATATATACACTCATATGTATATATACACACATATGTATATATACACAGTTATATATATACACTCATATATATATAAAGAGATATTTATATATACTGATGTATTTATACACATATATGCATATGTACACACATATAGATACAGACACACATATATATCTACACAGACACATATATGTATAAACACATATGTATATATATAGACATATAGATACACACACACACTCACTTGTATGTACATACACACATATATATGCACACCATGTATATATACACACACTCAGATATGTATACACATATATATATACACAGAGATATGTATATATACACACACGTATGTATACACAGATCCACATATATATGCCTGCACATATATGTATACACAGACACACCTGTATATATACACACACAAAACAACACACAAAAACACAAAAAACACACAAAAAACACACAAAAAACACACAAAAAACACACAAAAAACACACACAAAAAAAAAAACACACAAAAACACAAAAAAACAAAAAAACACACACAAAAACAACACAAAAAACACACAAAAACACACACAAAAACACACACAAAACACACACAAAAACACACAAAAACACAGACAGATACATATATACTCACAGATATAGAAACACACACTTATATACACATGTATATAAACACAGATATGTATATACACACACACATATGTATATACACACACATATGTATATACACCCCCATACGTATAAAAACACACACATATATATACCCTCAGTTGTATATATACACACCATATATATACACACACACATATATATACACACATATGTATATACATACCATATATATGTACACAGACACACACATCTGTATACATGGACACACATATATGTACACACACACATACATATACACACATATGTATATACATACCATAAATATGTACACCACACACACATATATATACATGCACAACAAAAAACACAACCAAAAAACAACACCCAAAACACACACATATGTATATATACACACACATATATATACACACACATACATATATATATACACACACGCATATATATACATACACACATGTATGTATACACACACATATGTATATATACACACATGTATATATACACACACATACATATACACACACATGTATATATACACACACATACATATACACACACATATATATATACACATATATATATACACACATGTATATATACACACACATATGTATATATACACACATGTATATATACACACACATACATATACACAGATATGTATGTATACACACGCATATATATACATACACACATGTATGTATACACACACATATGTATATATACACACATGTATATATACACACACATACATATACACAGATATGTATGTATACACACGCATATATATACATACACACATGTATGTATATACACACATATGTATATATACACACATGTATGTATATACACACAAAAACACATATGTATATATACACACATGTATATATACACACTCATATGTATATATACACACATGTATATATACACACACATACATATACACAGACATGTATGTATACACACACATATGTATATATACACACATGTATATATATACACCCGCACATATATATAGACACATATGTATGTATACACACACACATATGTATATATACACACACACATCTATATACACACACTTGTATGTATACACACATATGTGTCTATACACTCATATGTATGTATACACACACACATATACATACCAGATGTGTATACAGACATATGTATATATACACACATGTATATATACACAGACACACATATATATCCTTACACATATATGTATACACACACATGTATATATACAGTGACACATATATATACATATAGACATATATAAACAGGCAGGCATATATATACACACACACACACAGATATATATATATACACACATATGTATATACACACCATATATATGTATACACACAGAGACATATATATACATGCATACATATATATACACACATATGTATGTATACATATACATATGTATATATACACACTTGTATATATATACACAGACATATATATACACACAGCTATATATGTACTCACACATGTATGTATACAGACACATATGTATATATACACACATGTATATATATATATACCCACACATATATATATACAGACATATGTATGTATACATACATATGTATGTATATGCACATACATATATAAATATAACATATGTATATACAGGCATATGTATATATACACACACGTATATATACACACATACATATATAAATTTACCATATGTATATACAGACTTATGTATATATACACACACGTATATATACACACATATATATATAAATTTACCATATGTATATACAGACATATGTATATATACACACACGTATATATACACACATACATATATAAAGATACCATATGTATATACAGACATATGTATATATACACCCATGTATATATACACAGACACACATATATATCCACATGTATATATGTATACACACACATGTATATGCACACACACACACATATATATACACACACATATATATACACACTTATGTATATACACACCATATATATGTATACACACACACATATATATAGACGCACACACAGATATATAGACACATACATATATATACATACATATGAATGTATACACACAAATATGTATATATACACACACGTATATGTATACACAGACATATATATACACACACCCATATATGTACACAGATATTTATACATATGGACATATGTATGTATACACAGAAATATATATATTCACCATATGTATATATACACATATGTATATATACACACATGTATATATACAGAGACATGCATATGTATCCACAGACATATATGTATACACACCCATGTATGTATACACTCACACATGTATACACACACACACACACATATATACACACACATATATATATATACACACAGACAGGGATATATATACACACATATATATATACACACATATATACACATATATATACACAGACATATATATACACATATACACATATACATATACACACATATATATTCCAATATGAATATATATGCACATACATATACACACACATATTTATACACACCATATATATATACACACACACAGACATATAGATGCAGAGATACATATATATACACACATATGTATATATATACACATAGAGATACAGACTCATATTTATACACACCATATATATATAGACACACAGACATATATATGCACTCACAGATATATATACACACATATGTATATATACACATAGAGATACAGAGTCATATTTATACACACCATATATATATACACACCCACATATATATGCACACACACATAAATATACATACGTATGTATATATATATACACATACAGATACACACAGTTATACGCACTATATATATACACACACTCATATATATATATTCACACACATACATATATACACAGATATGTATATACATACACATATAGATACATGCACTCACATATATATACACACACATATATATACACATATATAGATGCACACTATATATATACACAGACAGACATATATATACACACATATATATACATACATATGTATCTATATACACATATAGATACATGCACTCACATATATGTATACACACACATATATATACAGATACAAATATGCACACCATATATGTACACACACACAGATATATATACATGGACATATATATAGACATATATGTATATATATACATGTATATACACACAGACACATATATTTACACACACAGATATATACACAGATATGTATGTATACAGACATATGTATATATACACATACTTATATATATACAGACACGTATGTATATGCACACACATATATGTATACACACAGAAATGTATATATACACACACACACATATATGTGCACACATATACATATGTGTACACTCACATATGTATATATACACAGAAACATATATACATACTCTCATATATGTACATACACACACATATATATACACATAGAGACATATATATACACACACATATATATATACACACACAGATATATATATATATATATATACACCCACATATACATACATATATATATTCACACACATATGTATATACACACACATATGTATATATATATGGCCATATGTCTGTATACACAGACATATATATATACACCATATGTATATACACACAGATGTATACATACCCATATGTATATATACATAGACACACATGTATATCCACACACATTTATGTATACACACACATATGTATATATACCCTTACACATATATAGACACAAGTACATATATATACAGACACATATATATATACACACATAGACATATATATACACACATACATATATATACACACATATGTATATATGCACCATATATATGTACACACACAGACATATATATACATGCTCACATATATATATAGTGACACATATATATACACACACATATATATATACACCTATATGTATATACACACCATATATATGTACACACACACACATATATATACCTGGTCACACGTACATCTACACACAGCCATATATATACAGACATATGTATATGTACGCCCATATGTATGTATACACAGAAATATATATATACACCATATGTATGTATATACATATGTATATATACACATATGTATATATACACAGTCACACATATATAGCCAAACACATATATGTATAGACACACGTGCATATCTAAAGTCACATATATATATACAGACATATACATATGTGTGTATATAGAGAGACATATATATATACACCATATGTATATACACACTTATGTATATATACACACATGTATATATATGGAGACACACATATATATCCACTCACATATATGTATTCCCATAGATATGTATATATACACTCACAGATATATAGCCACACACATATATAAATACATACACACATATATATACACACACACATATATATACATACATGTATATGCACACCATATACATGTACACACACAGACATATATATACATGCTCACACATATATATATACACAGAGATATATATATACACCGACACATATATATACACATATGTATATACACACCATATATATGTACACAGTCACACATATATATACATGCTTACACATATATATATGCACAGACATACATATAGACACACAGAGATATATACACACATTTGTATATAGACACCATCTATATGTACTTACACATACATATAGACACACAGAGATATAGACACACATTTGTATATAGACACCATATATATGTACACACACAGACATATATATCCATGCTCACACATATATATATGCACACTTATATATATACACACACCCATATATATACACACATATGTATATACACAGCATATATATGTACACAGAGACACATATATATACATGCTCACACATGTATATACATAGAAACATATATATACACACATATGTGTGGATACACAGACATATGTATATATATACAGAGAGGTACATATACACGCACACATATATATACACACACCCATATATATACACACATATGTATATATACGTCCATATGTATGTATACACACAAATATATATATACACCATATGTATATGTACATAGATGTATATATACACATTTGTATATATATACAGTCACACATATATAGCCACACACCTATATGTATACACACACGTGTATATATATAGTGACATATATATATACACACAGAGATATATATACACACATATGTATGTATACACACAGATATATATATACACCATATATATATACGCACATATGTATATATATATACACATATGTATATACACAGAGACACACCTATACATCCACATACATATATGTATACACATACATATGTATATATACACTCACATATATAGCCACACACATATATGTATACACACACGTGTATATATAGAGTGACATATATATATACACACACAGATATATATACACACACATATGTATGTATATACACAGATATATATATACACCATATGTATATACACACATATGTATTTATATATACACACATGTATATACACAGAGATACACCTATACATCCACATACATATATGTATACACACACATATGTATATATATACTCACATATATATAGACATGCACAGATATATATACACATATGTATATATACACACACACATATATATATACACACAGATATATATACGCACAGCCATATATATACACACATCTGTATATACTCACCATAGATATGTACACTCACACACATATATATACATGCTCACACATATATATATCCAGACATATATATATGCTGAGGAACGGAGGCTTGAGAAACCAATATGAATTTATCACAAGCTTCAGTTTATTCATTTACAGCATATAATTTCTATTGTAGTTAACTAACTCATGCCTATTCTGTAATCATACAATAGTATTGGTTCTATACTTCCACGGCCTAAGTTTGGCTACTCGCCTTAACATGTATCTACGTTCCCCTATAATGCCGGATTTCTGCCTATTTGTCGCCAATGAACGCATTCCGGACGGCTCCTACGATCTCCACGTGGAAGGAAAGTCACGGTGACCTTAGATCGCCGATGGGACGAAGGTATGTCACGAATAGTCGGCGGAATATGGCTATTGTGAAGAAGCGGCTCGTTAATAAGCAATGTATGTCCATCTGCGTGTCCCTTCTCTAGAAGCCAGCTTTCGACATATATATACACAGACACACCTATATACAGAGATATGTATATACACACTATATATATGTACACACAGACATATATATACACGCTTACACAAATATATACACACACACATATATATACATAGATATGTAGGGATACACACAGATATGTATATATACACACATGTACATATACACACCGACATATATCTACACATACCCATATATATACAGACATTTGTTTATATATGCCCATATGTATGTATATTTACAAATATATATATATATATACACAGCATATGTATACACAGAGATATGTATATATACATATAGGTATATATACACAGTCAGACATATATAGCTATACACCTATATGTATAGACATACATGTATATATACAGTCACATATATATATACACACACAGATACATATATATACACACATATGTATGGATACACCCATATATGTATATATACATACATGTATATATCCCCTCATATATATACACACACACCCATATATATACAGACATATGTATATATACGGCTATATGTATGTCTACACAGAAGTATATATATACACCATATGTATATACACACATTTGTATATATACACCCACGTGTATATACACAGACACACATATATATCCACAGACATATATGTATACACACACATGTATATATACACTGACACATATCTATACAGAGACACATATATATACACACAGATATATATACACACGCACAGATATATATATGCAGACACAAATATATATGCACACATATACACAGAGATATATACACACACATATATGTGTATACAAACAGATATGTATATATACACACACACATATAGAGACATATACACAGATACATATATATATACACACCTCTGTATATACAGACATATATATACAGACATTTATTTATACACATATATGTATATATACACACATATAGATACACACAGATATATATACCCACAGCTATATATATACAGACATATAAATGCACACATGTAATTATACACATATATGTATATATACATATATAGATACACACACATGTATGTACACACACACATATATATATACACATTCACGTATATATACACACATTTTTATATATATACACATATAGATATTGATACATAATTATACACACCATATATATATATATAGACACCCATATATATGCGTACCCACATATATACTCACAGATATGTATATATATACACCTATAGATACACAGACATATTTATATACAGCATATATATACAGACACAGACATATAGATGCATACACACATATATATTCACATATCTGTGTATAGATATACATATAGATACAGACACATCTTTATACACACCATATATATACACACACCCACTCCTATATATGCACAGACATATATACATATACACATATGTATATATATACACCTATAGATACACTCACATAAATATACACACCATATATATATGCACAGACACACACAGACATATATATGCAGAGACACATATATATATACATATATGTGTATATATATATATACAGATACACCCATATATTTATACACACCATATATATATACACACACCTACTCATATATATGCATACACAGAGATATATACACAGAAACGTATATATATAGACATACACATACACACACACACATATGTATATACACCATATATATATACGCACATACACACATATATATGCAGACATACATATATATACAGACATATGTATATATATACTCATACAGATACACACAAATATTTATACACACCATATATATATACACACACACGTATATATACACATTCACATATATATACACACATATGTATATATATATATATAGATATTGACACATATTTATACACACCATATATATGTATACACACCCATATATATGCATACCCACACATATACTCACAGATATGTATACACACCCATATATATGCATACCCACATATATACTCACAGATATGTATATATATACACCTATAGATACACACACATATTTATACACACTATATATATACAGACACAGACATATAGATGCATACACACATATATATTTACACATCTGAATATAGATATACATATAGATACAGACACATATTTATACACACCCTATATATACACACCCACTCATAGATATGCACAGACATATATATATACACAGATAGGTATATATATACACCTATAGATACACACACATAAATATACACACCATATATATATACACAGACACACACAGACATATATATGCACAGACACATATATATACATATATGTATATACATATATACAGATACACCCATATATTTATACACACCATATATATATACACACACCTACTCATATATATGCATACACAGAGATATATACACAGAAATGTATATATATAGATATACACATACACACACACACACCTATTTATATACACCATATGTATATACACACACACTCACATACATATGCAGACACACCTATATATACAGACATATGTATATATATACTCATACAGATACACAGAAATATTTATACACACCATATATATATACACACACGTATATATATCCACTCACACATATATATACACACATATGTATATATATACACATAGAGATACGCACACATATTTATATACACCATATATATGTACACACACGTATATATACAGACATGTATATATATACACATACAGGTAGACAGACTTATTTATACGCAGCATATATATACACACACCTAGACATATTTATGCACATACATATATATATATATACACACACACATGTGTATATATATACAGATAGAGATACACAGACATATTTATACACACCACATATATACACATCCACACACATATACACACACACTCAGACACATATATACACACATATGTATATATATACACATACAGATACACAGACATATTTATATACACCACATATATATATAGACAGACATATATATACAGACATATATATGCAGTCCTATGTATATAAACACTCCTATGTATATATGCACACACGTATATATACACAGACATACACAATATGCACACACATATATGTATAGACATACATGTATATACACAGAGACACATATATATACACACACATATACACAGATGTATATCCACACACATATGTATATACATGCACATATGTATGTATACACACACATATGTATATATACACACATGTGTATATATACCCACACATACATATACAGACATATATATATACACACACATATATATACAGATGTATGTAGACACATATATATATACAGATGTATATAGACACATATATATATACAGATGTATATAGACACATATATATACACCCCCATATGTATATAAATAGAAACATATTTATACAAAGACATATATATAGACATATATACATTCCCTCCTATGCATATATATATACAGACACACATATATATACACACACATATATATATATATATATACACATGTATTTATATACACATATATATATACACACAGTCACATAGATATACCCACACTCATATATATACACACACATATATGTACGTGCAGATATATACACACCATATATATGTACACACACTTATATATATAGTCACACACAGATATGTACACACGTATGTATATATACACCCATATGTGTGTATATACACATATGTATATATACAGACATATTGTGTATACACACATATATATACACACATGTATGTATATACATATGTAAATATACCCACACGTATCTATACATCGACATATATATACCCACACACATAAATATACACAGAGACATGTATATATACACACACACGTGTATATATTCACACACACATATATATATACATATATATGTATATATATACATACATATGTATGTATAGACACAGAAATATATACACACACATGTATATACAGACATATGTATATATACACTTATGTATATATAAAGAGACAGATATATACCCACACACATATATATATACACACAGACATGTATATATACACACAGACATATATACACACACAGACATACATATACAGACACCTACATATATATACACATACACCTATATACACACACATATATGTACACATATATATATAGCCACACATATGTATATACATACAGATATGTATATATACACACATATGTATATATATAGAGACAGAGATATACACAGATATACATATACACACACTCACAGACACACATACATATAGCCCGCGTTTGATTTGCGGGGCACTTTCCGCGTCGAGGCGCCGAATGGGTAGCCGAGGGAGGAGATGAGCATGGGGGACCCAGTGCCAAGGTGTTCAGAGAGCATGTGCAAAGGGGAGGCCCAAGCCACGCCATTTGGAGAAGGTGAGCCAGGTAGGCAGCAGGCTTGAGGGAGTGGTGTGTAGCAAGTGGCAAGGAGGGAGAGGCTGTAAGGTGGTGGCTGAGCAGCAGGAGCGGCTGTTTGTTGCGTTTGATATGCTTTTCTAAAATGAGTCCCGTGCCCTAATAGGCAATGCGTGAGAAGAAAGCGCACGGAGTCAGACATGAGAGGCATCCGGGCCCGAAGACGGCACCGGTACGGAGAGGACCAGATGGGCAAAGCGGTGGGAGATTGATTTTCCATGGGAGAGAGGTGCCCAGCTGTCAGTTAGCCATGGTGTTAGTTGCTGGAGGCCAGATGCAGGTGTTTGAGATGATTGGTAAATTTCGTTTGTCTTTTAGAGTGGTACCGTGAAGCGGTTGGTTGCAGGGAAGTCATGATGGCAGGAAGTGGCACGTGGAAGAAATGTTGAGGGAGTAAAGGTGGGAATGGAAAGGTGAAGGATGTGAGAGGTGAGGTTTTGTTGTTGTGAGCGTGAGGGGTGAAAGGTCAAAGTGGCTTAGGAAGGGATCGGTGTGGTAAATGAAGAAGCGTCAGCGTGGCTTGAACGGCGCAAGCAAGGAGCCGCGATGGTGGCGTAAGCAAGGCGTCAAGGGTTTCGAGAGAGTATGTGAGTTTTGTAGAAGGCAAGAGGTGCATAAATGGAGTGTTTAGAAAAGTTTGGGAAGAGGGTTTTTTTGTTGTTAATGTGAGTGTGTTTGAGTTGGTGAATGTATATGCAGTGTGTTTGGTTGTCTGTGTGTGTGTGTGTGAGTGAGATGTGTTAAGGTATGAAAGAAGGCCGAGTTTGATAAGAGAAGGAAATGTGAGGACAGAAGTATTTCTTGTTGGTTATGGAGAGAGTTTGAAGGTGAAGTGTTTGTTAGTGCGTTGTAGGTGGAAAAAGTAAATTTTGGCACCTTGGTGCCCTCAGCCACGCCCCCCGGCACCAGGTGCCGCCCCCCGATTTTCGGCGCGCGCCGCGCGCTGCCGCGCGCGGCGCGGTGGTACCCCGGGACGCCCCGTCCGGGCGGCGCCATCCCCCCCCCCTGCGGGGAGCTGCAGCGGCAGCCCCCCCCCTGCGGCGGGCCCACCTGGGCTGCCCCCCCTCGCGGGGGGGCCCGCCCCTGTCACCCCACCTTCTGGCACACGTGCCTCACTTACGTTCCAGTGGGGGTAGGCGGGCCCGGCGGGCTCCCGGACTACGGGGCCGTGACGCGCCTAGCGCACGCGCGGGGTAGCCCGCGGTGGGATTCGAACCCCTGACGTGCAGAGATTCGGCTTAAGGCCATACCCACCGAGCCAGAGTGGCTCCTTAATTTTAAAACCTTTTTTTGGGGGCATATCCTTTTCGCCGCACAATGACGTCAATAAAGCCCTGCCCACTTCCCCGCCCCCGATTCTCCGTCCGTCACGGTACTCCACCCACTGCCTCGCCTGTCGTCCCTCCCTTGGCCTCGCCCCTGTCGGCGCCCTGCCCGGGACAAAGCCACGCCTCCGGTGGTCTCCACACCCCGCCCCTCGACGTCACGGGGCTCGGAACACAGCCACGGCCCTGCCGCTCCCCCTAGCCCGCCCAAGAGCCCGCCCCTCGGTGCCCGCTCAGTCCGCCCTAAGCTACGCCTGCCTCCGCCCGCCCGTCGCTATGGCAACAGGGGAGCCGTTGCTTCTTTAGCGTTTTACTTTTTTCCCCATTTTTGGAGCTCCTTTGCTAGAGAATTTTCCTAAGGTTCAGTGCGTGGTTTTTACATGCTTTCCCTCAACTGTATTAGCACAAATTACCATTCTCTCAAATCTTACTGGGTCTTTTCATCACTTTTTGAAAACACCATTTCTGATTCTTGAAAACCAAAACATATTTTGGGGGATACTGCAGCACTAGCATATATACAGTTGTTTCTCCCAACTACGTCCATTTTGCTTATCTCATTGTACAGTATTTCCTAGGGGCTTATACTGTGTATCGCTGGGGTTTTTTCACTTGTTTCGTGCCTGCATTCACTTCTGTGTGCATGTCTTACCCCCTGCTGTGCTTTTGCAGGGATCACTTCTGCAGTCTTGGGGGTTTTTTTTCCACCTCTACACTACTGCCACGTGTTTACTAGTGTCCCCCAATCTGCAGAAAAAAATGGAAAAACTCTGCAACAACATTTTCATGTTACACACTCAAGGCATGACTTTATTTTGTGCCCAGCATGTACCACAGCAATCATCTCATCCCCCCAAAGCCCGGGTGTGCAGAGACCATCATTCCAGAATACAGAGCTCTTACTCCATTTCTCAGACAGTGCATACAGTAAAAGCCAATAGGAAAGCATCGCCTCAGTGTTCATTAGTCCAAAGTGGAGCAAAGTCCCCATATTTGATCTCTTGTTGGACTCCAATGTCCTTGTCTGCCATGCTAATGACATTTTTCACTTGTTTTTAGCAGTCATTTTTCTGGGCCTGGATGTCTTCAGCCCTGCTGCAGGTGCTCTGGCCTAGCTGCTTGTCATATCCATCCTGTCTTCTGGAGAACCACATGTTCCTGCTGGATGTTCTGTTCACCGTGCTTCTCTTTGTGCTTATCTTTGGGGGTCAGTCCCAAGCTCTTGCTATGCTGAATTCACCAGACCTCATGTGGCACAACATTGCCCTGGAAGAAATCAAAAATTCCTTTTCCCAGGGGAAACCCAAATCAAACCTTTGACTAGTGACACAATATTTTTAAGCTGATACATTTTCCAACAGTAGCAGTCAGTCCCAACAATTTTCCTTCAGTAGCCTTTCATGTCATTTTGTTTTCTATACCTTTTGGAACAGAACAGATGCATCTCTCTCTTCTCTTCACCACAATATCCTCGCTGGGATAGGCAACTCCAGCAGCAGCGAAACCCCACCATCTGGAAGAGAACACGACACACGTGTCAGTCATTTCCGCACGGCTCTGCACACGTGCTAGTCCGAGCGCCCGATGCCACGTCCTCCTGGGCCTCCTACCCACCAGCCGCCTGTTGAAGTCGTGACACAGCGGAGGGTTTCAGGCCTGCTCAGCCACAGCAACACATCAAAGTTTCACAGTATTCTACAAATTCTCAATCAGATGCACTATCTCTTACCCACCCATGTCATCCCACCGCAACCACCCAGTCTAATGCCTTCTAATCCATCTCCAGGGCTTCTTCACACTTGCCTGCAGCAAAGGCTGTCTAACAGTGCATGCACTCCATACTCTGCAGAGTTCCAATTCCCCTCCAGGGATGGTCATCACACACTCGGCATTCTTCTTCACCCAAGCATTCCTATCTCACTCCATCCACAAGTTTCTCTGAAGACACATACTTTGTATTGACATTCAGCCAGCTGCTGATTACGTCCAGGCAAAGTTCTTATGAAGTCATCTCAGCTTCTGCGAGAGGTGTGTAGGCACAGAGGCCAAAGCCCGTGGCTGCACTCCAAGTCGTCCGAGCCTCAGCACGCAGCAGGCCGAGAGGATACGCTTGCGGGAAGCAGGTTTGTACCCACCGTCCCCCCGCTCAGGGGGGAACGGGAGGCCTTTGCCTACATGCGGTCACCTCTGCTCGCAGGCCATAAACATCTACCCTCCGTGGCCCACGTGTGCAAACCTGAACCCACTGTCACATGCTATAACCGTGCCATTTTCATGTCACAGTTACCTTACAGGGTCTTTCAATGCCTTTGACATGCTGTGCAGTGCTAGGCCTTTCACTGCAGCATGGCATATATATCCACACAGCTGCAGTGTGCTGCAAGATGCTGCCCCTGCTTTGCCAGGGGGACAGGCCTGGCCATGGGCCCATGACTTCAGCCTATGTTAACCCACCTCAGGATGCCCCCGGGACGCATGGACCGCTGTTATTGCTTTGTCCCTGTTTGTTCCTGTGGCCCTACGTGTCCTTCCACTCCTCTTTTTCTCTCTGTCTCTCCTTGTGTCTGTCATAGCTACGAACAGATGCCACTCACAGCACACACCGTGTGAGGGTCTCCTTTGCACATCCATTCCTTCCCAGGTATTTCTAGAGAACGTCCCAGGTTCCATCCTAAACGCTACCTTGACACAAGAGGGTGCTGTAGGAGTGGACTCCTGTCACTTCCAGTCTGCCGTCTTGCATTTCAAAGCCATTGCCTACATAGCACCCTTTGTGCTCAGAATTGCACTTCTTTCCAACACCCATGTCCCACGTCTTACACGCGGCACTGACAAGTCACAGGTCTCACAATTATTGCACCGAGCCTGTAAACACGACCTGCACAACTCTCCCTATGTGCACCCACTATCACTTTGTAGTTTTCCCTCTCTCTATCAAAACTATGCCTGAACAGGTGCCCAGATTCCAACTGCTCCGTGCTGGCTTCTCAGTAATACATGCCTCCTGCTATGGCAACTGCAACACTTTTGAAACATGACACATACCTTCTCATACCAGCATACTTAGCACAGCCAGAGTTGCACGCTCCCCCAGGACAGATTCTTCTCCATTTCTGCCTTGACCCTCACACCAGTGCCAGCCCACGGGGCTCCACATGGATGCAGTGTCCTTGCAATACAGGCAACCCTGAGAAACACAGAAATACTGTTGCTGCAGCCTGTACATCCCTGCACGTTCCTTGTCAGCGAGACCCTTCAAGGCACATTCTTTCCTACAGCTTTTGCAAGCCTCTTCAACAATCCATAACCTCCTCACCGTCTCCTTCTATGTCCATTCACCTACTTCATCCTTCTCACCAGCCCACTGCCAGGCTCTCTTGTTCCATACTCCTCCTACTTCCTGACCCAAACCTCCACGTCCAATTCTATTCCAGGGAGGGTTATCATGTACTCATCATTCTTCTTCACCAAAACATTCATATACACTTGTATCCACCAGTCTCCCTCAAGACAGCTACTTTGCACTGCCTGACCGACTGACCGACTGAAAGTCAGCCAGCCAGCCAGCCAGCCAGCCACCCAGCCAGCCAGCCAGCCAGCTATCTACCTACCTACCTACCTACCTACCTACCTAGCTGATGACATCCAGGGAAAATTTTTCCTCATTCATCTCACTTTCTGGAAGATGTCAAACCCTGCAGCTGTACTCCAAATGTTCCAAGCTTCAGCATGCACCTAGCAAGGAGGATATGCATTGTACCCACTGTCCCCCAGCTCAGGGGGGAATGGGAGGCCTCTGCCTACATGCTGTCACCTCTGCTCCCAGGCCATAAACATGGCCTCCTTGGCCCACCTGTGCAAACCCTCATCCAGCCCCATGTGCCATAAAGAAAACATTTTCATGTCACAGTTACCTTACAGGGCCTTTCAATGCATTCCACATGCTTTACAGTGCAGCAATGCATGTATATGCACACATCTGGAGCCTGCTGTAAGATGCTGACGCTGCTTTGCCAGGGGGACAGGCCTGGCCATCGGCCCATGACTTCAGTCTATATTAACTCACCTCAGGATGCCCCTGGCACCCTATGGACCGCTCCTATTGCTGTGTCCCTGTTCGTTCCTGTGGCCCTACCTGTCCCTCCTGTCCTCTTTTTCCCTTCCTCTCTGTCCTTGTGTGTTTCAAACCTAAGACCAGATGCCAGTGACAGGACACACCGTGGGAGGGTCTCCTTTGCACATCCATTCCTTCCCAGGTATTTGTAGAGAACGTCCCAAGTTCCATCCTAAACAGTACCTCGACACGAGAGGGCGCTGTAGGAGTGGATTTCCATCACTTTTGGGCCTGCCGTCCTGCATTTCAAAGCCCTTGCCTTTCTAGCACCCTTTGTGCTCAGAACTGCAATTCTTTGCAACACCCACGTCTTACACATGTCTTACCGTGTCTTACATATGCCACTTACACCTGACCGGTGTCACAATTACTGCAGCGAGCCTGTAAACACGACCTGTACAACTCTCCCCATGTGCATACAGTATCCCTCTCCCTATGTGCACACAGTATCTCTTTGTAGTTTTGTCTTTCACTCTCAAATCTATGCCTGAGCATGTAGCAAAATTCAAGTGCTCCATGCTTGCTTCTCAGCAATGCATGCCTCCTGCTGTGGCAAGTGCAACACTTTTGAAACGTGACACATACCTTCTCATATCAGCACACTTAGGACAGCCAGAGCTGCATGCTCCCCGAGGACAGATTCTTCCCCATTTCTGCCTTGACACTCAAACCACGTGCCAGCCCATGGAGCTCCACACGGATGTAGTGCCCTTGTCATACAGGGAACCTGGTGAAACACAGAAATACTGTTGCTGCAACCTGTACATCTCTGCTTGTTCCCTGTTACAGAGACACTTCAAGGTACCTTCTTTCCTCCAGCTTTTGCAACACTTCTCTACCATCCATAACCCCCTCAGTGCCTCCTTCTATGCCCATTCACCTACTTCATCCTTCTCACTTACCTGCTCCCAGGCTTTCTTGTTCTATACTCCTCCTACTTCCTGACCCAAACCTCCATGTACCATTCCATTCCAGGGAGGGTTATCATGTACTCATCATTCTTCTTCAGCAAAACATTCATATACACCTCTATTTACCAGTCTCCCTTAAGACAGCTCCTTTGCTGTGACTGACTGACTGACTGACTGACAGACTGACTGACTGACAGCCAGCCAGCCTGCCAGCCAGCCAACCAACCAACCAGCCAGCCAGCCAGCTAGCTAGCTAGCTAGCTAGCTAGCTAGCTAGGTAGCCAGCCAGCCAGCCAGCCAGCCAGCCAGCTAGCTAGCTATCTGATCAAATCCAGGGAAATTATTCCTCAGTCATCTCACTTTCTGCAAGAGGTCCAAGCCTGCAGCTGCACTCCAAGCTGTGGAAGCCTCAGCATGCAGCAGGTCCAGAGGATACCCTTGCAGGAAGCAGGTTAGTACCCACCGTCCCCCAGGACAGGGGGGAACAGGAGGCCTTTGCCTACATGCTGTCATCTGTGCTTACAGGCCATAAACATCTACCCTCCCTGGCCCACCTGTGCAAATCCCCATCCAGCCCCACGTGCCATAACCATACCATTTTCATGTCACAGTTACCTTACAGGGTGTTTCAATGCATTCCACATGCTCTGCAGTGCTAGGCCTTGCACCGCAGCAATGCATGTATATCCACAGATCTGCAGCCTGTGGCAAGACGCTGCCCCTGCTTTGCCAGGGGGACAGGCCTGGCCATCGACCCATGACTTCAGGCTACATTAACCCACCTCAGGATGGCCCCGGGACCTGTGGATCGCTCACACTGCTTTGTCCATGTTTGTTCCTGTGGCCCTACCTGTCCCTCCCCTCTTCTTTTTCTCTTCCTCTCTGTCCTTGTCTCTTTCAAACCTAAGACCAGTTGCCAGTGACAGGGCACAACCTGCCAGGGTCTCCTTTGCACATCCATTCCTTCCCAGGTATTTCTAGAGAACGTCCCAAGTTCCATCAGAAACAGTACCTCGACACCAGAGGGCGCTGTAGGAGTGGATTTCCATCACTTTTGGGCCTGCCGTCCTGCATTTCAAAGCCCTTGCCTTTGTAGCAGCCTTTCTGCTCAGAACTGCAGTTCTTTGCAACATCGACCTCCTAGACATGTCTTACCGTGTCTTGCACATGCCACTTACACCTCACAAGTGTCACAATTACTGCACCGAGCCTGTAAACACGACCCGTACAACTCTCTCTATGTGCATACAGTATCACTCTCCCTATGTGCACACAGTATCTCTTTGTACTTTTCTCTTTCACTGTGAAATCTATGCCTGAACATGTAGCAAAATTCAAGTGTTCCATGCTTGCTTCTCAGCAATGCATGCCTCCTGCTACAGCAACTGCAACACTTTTATAACGTGACACATACCTTCTCATATCAGCATACTTTGGAAAGCCAGAGCTGCATGCTTCCCCAGGACAGATTCTTCTCCATTTCTGCCTTGATACTCAAACCACGTGCCAGCCCATGGAGCTCCACATGGATGTAGTGCCCTTGTCATACAGGCAACCTGGTGAAACACAGAAATACTGTTACTGCAACCTGTACATCCCTGCCCGTTCCCTGTCACCGAGACAGTTCAAGCTACGTTCTTTCCTCCAGCTTTTGCAAGCCTCTTCTACAATCCATAACCCCATCCGTGCCTTCTTCTAAGCCCATACACCTACTTCATCCTTGTCACTTACCTGCTCCCAGGCTTTCTTGTTCCATACTCCTCCTACTTCCTGACCGAAACCTCCACGTCCAATTCCATTCCAGGGAGGGTTATCACGTACTCATCATTCTTCTTCAGCAAAACATTCATATACACCTCTATTCACCAGTCTCCCTTAACACAGCTACTTTGCTGTGACTGACTGACTGACTGACTGACAGCCAGCCAGCCAGCCAGACAGCCAGCCAGCCACCCACCCAGCCAGCCAGCTACCCACCCAGCCAGCCAGCTACCCACCCAGCCAGCCAGCTATCTACCTACCTACCTACCTACCTACCTACCTACCTACCTAGCTGATCACATCTAGGGAAAATTTTTTTCTCATTCATCTCACTTTCTGGAAGATGTCAAACCCTGCAGCTGTACTCCAAATGTTCCCAGCTTCAGCATGCACCTAGCAAGGAGGATATGCTTGCAGGAAGCAGGTTTGTACCCACTGTCCCCCAGCTCAGGGGGGAACGGGAGGCCTCTGCCTACATGCTGTCACCTCTTGTCGAAGGCCATAAACATGGCCTCCTTAGCCCACCTGTGCAAACCCTCATCCAGCCCCATGTGCCATAAAGAAAACATTTTCATGTCACAGTTACCTTACAGGGCCTTTCAATGCATTCCACATGCTTTACAGTGCAGCAATGCATGTATATCCACACATCTGGAGCCTGCTGTAAGATGCTGCCCCTGCTTTGCCAGGGGGACAGGCCTGGCCATCGGCCCATGACTTCAGTCTATATTAACTCACCTCAGGATGCCCCTGGCACCCTATGGACCGCTCCTATTGCTGTGTCCCTGTTCGTTCCTGTGGCCCTACCTGTCCCTCCTGTCCTCTTTTTCCCTTCCTCTCTGTCCTTGTGTGTATCAAACCTAAGACCAGATGCCAGTGACAGGACACACCGTGGGAGGGTCTGCTTTGCACATCCATTCCTTCCCAGGTATTTGTAGAGAACGTCCCAAGTTCCATCCTAAACAGTACCTCGACACCAGAGGGCGCTGTAGGAGTGGATTTCCATCACTTTTGGGCCTGCCGTCCTGCATTTCAAAGCCCTTGCCTTCGTAGCACCCTTTCTGCTCAGAACTGCAATTCTTTGCAACTTAGACCTCCTAGACATGTCTTACTGTGTCTTACACATGCCACTTAGACCTGACAGGTCTCACAATTACTGCACCGAGCCTGTAAACACGACCTGTACAACTCTCCCTATGTGCATACAGTATCCCTCCCCCTATGTGCACACAGTATCTCTTTGTAGTTTTGTCTTTCACTCTAAAATCTATGCCTGAGCATGTAGCAAAATTCAACTGCTCTATGCTTGCTACTCGGGAATCCATGCCTCCTGCTGTGGCAAGTGCAACACTTTTGAAACGTGACACATACCTTCCCATATCAGCATACTTAGGACAGCCAGAGCTGCATGCTCCCCCAGGACAGATTCTTCTCCATTTCAGCCTTCACACTCAAACCACGTGCCAGCCCATGGAGCTCCACATGGATGTAGTGCCCTTGTCATACAGGGAACCTGGTGAAACACAGAAATACTGTTGCTGCAACCTGTACATCCTTGCATGTTCCTTGTCACAGAGACACTTCAAGGCACATTCTTTCCTCCAGCTTTTGCAACACTGCTCTACCATCCATAACCCCCTCACTGCCTCCTTCTATGCCCATTCACCTACTTCATCCTTGTCACCAACCCACTGCCAGGCTTTCCTGTTCCATACTCCTCCTACTTCCTGACCCAAAAATCCACCTACCATTCCATTCCAGGGATGGTTATCACGTAGTCATCATTCGTCTTCACCTAAACACTCATATCCACCTGTATCCACCAGTCTTCCTCAAGACAGCCACTTTGCACTTACTCACTCACGGAGTGACAGTGAGCCAGCCACCTAGCTAGCTAGCTAGCTGATCACATCCAGGGAAAATTATTCCTCCTTCCTGTCACCTTCTGGGAGAGGTCCAAGCCTGCAGCTGCACTCCAAATGGTCCAAGCTTCAGCGTGCACCGAGCAAAGAGGATATGCTTGCAGGAAGTAGGTTAGTACCCACTGTCCCCCAGCTCAGGGGGGAACAGGAGGCCTTTGCCTACATGCTGTCATCTGTGCTCCCAGGCCATAAACATCTACCCTCCTTGGCCCACCCGTGCAAATCCTCATCCAGCCCCACGTGCCATAACCATACCATTTGCATGTCACAGTTACCTTACAGGGTGTTTCAATGCATTCCACATGCTGTGCAGTGCTAGGCCTTGCACTGCAGCAATGCATGTACATCCACACATCTGCAGCCTGCTGCAAGATGCTGCCCCTGCTTTGCCAGGGGGACAGGCCTGGCCATTGACCTATGACTTCAGCCTATATTAACCTACCTCGGGATGGCCCCGGGACCTATGGACCGCTCATATTGCTTTGTCCATGTTTGTTCCTGTGGCCCTACCTGTCCCTCCTCTCCTCTTTTTCTCTTCCTCTCTGTCCTTGTGTCTTTTAAACGTAAGACCAGTTGCCAGTGACAGGACACAACCTGCCAGGGTCTCCTTTGCACATCCATTCCTTCCCAGGTATTTCTAGAGAACGTCTCAAGTTCCATCAGAAACACTACCTCAACACCAGAGGGCGCTGTAGGAGTGGATTTCCATCACTTTTGGGCCTGCCGTCCTGCATTTCAAAGCCATTGCCTTCGTAGCACCCTTTCTGCTCAGAACTCCAAGTCTTTGCAACTTAGACCTCCTAGACATGTCTTACTGTGTCTTACACATGCCACTTACACCTGACAGGTGTCACAATTACTGCACCGAGCCTGTAAACACGACCTGTACAACTCTCCCTATGTGCATACAGTATCCCTCTCCCTATGTGCACACAGTATCTCTTTGTAGTTTTCTCTTTCACTCTCAAATCTATGCCTGAACATGTAGCAAAATTCAAGTGCTCCATGCTTGCTTCTCAGCAATGCATGCCTCCTGCTCTGGCAAGTGCAACACTTTTGAAATGTGACACATACCTTCTCATATCAGCAGACTTAGGACAGCCAGAGCTGCATGCTTCCCCAGGACAGATTCTTCTCCATTTCTGCCTTGATACTCAAACCACGTGCCAGCCCATGGAGCTCCACATGGATGTAGTGCCCTTGTCATACAGGCAACCTGGTGAAACACAGAAATACTGTTACTGCAACCTGTACATCCCTGCCCGTTCCCTGTCACCGAGACAGTTCAAGACACGTTCTTTCCTACAGCTTCTGCAAGCCTCTTCTACAATCCATAACCCCATCAGTGCCTTCCTCTAAGCCCATTCACCTACTTCATGCTTCTCACTTACCTGCTCCCAGGCTTTCTTGTTCCATACTCCTCCTACTTCCTGACCCAAACCTCCATGTACCATTCCATTCCAGGCAGGGTTATCATGTACTCATCATTCTTCTTCAGCAAAACATTCATATACACCTCTATTCACCAGTCTCCCTTAAGACAGCTCCTTTGCTGTGACTGACTGACTGACTGACTGACTGACAGCCAGCCAGCCAGCCAGCCAGCCAGCCAGCCAGCCACCCACCCACCCAGCCAGCCAGCTACCCACCCAGCCAGCCAGCTACCCACCCAGCCAGCCAGCTATCTACCTACCTACCTACCTACCTACCTACCTACCTAGCTACCTACCTAGCTACCTACCTAGCTGATCACATCCAGGGAAAATTTTTTTCTCATTCATCTCACTTTCTGGAAGATGTCAAAGCCTGCAGCTGTACTCCAAATGGTCCAAGCTTCAGCATGCACCTAGCAAGGAGGATCTGCTTGCAGGAAGTAGGTTTGTACCCACTGTCCCCCAGCTCAGGGGGGAACGGGAGGCCTCTGCCTACATGCTGTCACCTCTTGTCGAAGGCCATAAACATGGCCTCCTTAGCCCACCTGTGCAAACCCTCATCCAGCCCCATGTGCCATAAAGAAAACATTTTCATGTCACAGTTACCTTACAGGGCCTTTCAATGCATTCCACATGCTTTACAGTGCAGCAATGCATGTATATCCACACATCTGGAGCCTGCTGTAAGATGCTGCCCCTGCTTTGCCAGGGGGACAGGCCTGGCCATCGGCCCATGACTTCAGCCTATGTTAACCCACCTCAGGATGCCCCTGGCACCCTATGGACCGCTCCTATTGCTGTGTCCCTGTTCGTTCCTGTGGCCCTACCTGTCCCTCCTGTCCTCTTTTTCCCTTCCTCTCTGTCCTTGTGTGTTTCAAACCTAAGACCAGATGCCAGTGACAGGACACACCGTGGGAGGGTCTGCTTTGCACATCCATTCCTTCCCAGGTATTTCTAGAGAATGTCCCAAGTTCCATCCTAAACACTACCTCGACACGAGAGGGCGCTGTAGGAGTGGATTTCCATCACTTTTGGGCCTGCCGTCCTGCATTTCAAAGCCGTTGCCTTTGTAGCACCCTTTCTGCTCAGAACTGCAATTCTTTGCAACACCCACGTCTTACACATGTCTTACCGTGTCTTACACATGCCACTTACACCTTCCAGGTCTCACAATTACTGCAGCGAGCCTGTAAACACGACCTGTACAACTCTCCCCATGTGCATACAGTATCCCTCTCCCTATGTGCACACAGTATGTCTTTGTACTTTTCTCTTTCACTGTGAAATCTATGCCTGAACATGTAGCAAAATTCAAGTGTTCCATGCTCGCTTCTCAGGAATCCATGCCTCCTGCTGTGGCAAGTGCAACACTTTTGAAACGTGACACATACCTTCTCATATCAGCAGACTTAGGACAGCCAGAGCTGCATGCTCCCCCCGGACAGATTCTTCTCCATTTCTGCCTTGACACTCAAACCACGTGCCAGCCCATGGAGCTCCACACGGATGTAGTGCCCTTGTCATACAGGGAACCTGGTGAAACAAAGAAATACTGTTGCTGCAACCTGTACATCTCTGCTTGTTCCCTGTTACAGAGACACATCAAGGTACCTTCTTTCCTCCAGCTTTTGCAACACTTCTCTACCATCCATAACCCGCTCAGTGCCTCCTTCTATGCCCATTCACCTACTTCATCCTTGTCACCAACCCACTGCCAGGCTTTCCTGTTCCATACTCCTCCTACTTCCTGACCCAAAAATCCACGTCCAATTCCATTCCAGGGATGGTTATCACATAGTCATCATTCGTCTTCACCTAAGCATTCATATATACCTGTATCCACCAGTCTTCCTCAAGACAGCTACTTGGCACTTACTCACTCACGGACTGACAGTGAGCCAGCCACCTACCTAGCTAGCTACCTAGCTAGCTAGCTAGCTGATCACATCTAGGGAAAATCATTCCTCAGTCATGTCACCTTCTGCGAGAGGTCCAAGCCTGGAGCTGCACTCCAAATGGTCCAAGCTTCAGCGTGCACCGAGCAAAGAGGATCTGCTTGCAGGAAGTAGGTTAGTACCCACTGTCCCCCAGCTCAGGGGGGAACAGGAGGCCTTTGCCCACATGCTGTCATGTCTGCTGCCAGGCCATAAATATCTACCCTCCTTGGCCCACCCGTGCAAATCCTCATCCAGCCCCACGTGCCATAAACATACCATTTGCATGTCACAGTTACCTTACAGGGTGCTTCAATGCATTCCACACGCTGTGCAGTGCTAGGCCTTGCACTGCAGCAACGCATGTATATGCACACATCTGCAGCCTGCGGCAAGACGCTGCCCCTGCTTTGCCAGGGGGACAGGCCTGGCCATCGACCCATGACTTCAGGCTACATTAACCCACCTCGGGATGGCCCCGGGACCTATGGGCCGCTCCCATTGCTTTGTCCCTGTTTGTTCCTGTGGCCCTACCTGTCCCTCCTCTCTTGTTTTTCTCTTCCTCTCTGTCCTTGTGTCTTTCAAACCTAAGACCAGATGCCACTGACAGGACACACCGTGGGAGGGTCTGCTTTGCACATCCATTCCTTCCCAGGTATTTCTAGAGAACGTCCCAAGTTCCATCAGAAACACTACCTCGACACCAGAGGGCGCTGTAGGAGTGGATTTCCATCACTTTTGGGCCTGCCGTCCTGCATTTCAAAGCCATTGCCTTTGTAGCACCCTTTGTGCTCAGAACTGCAATTCTTTGCAACACCCACGTCTTACACATGTCTTACCGTGTCTTACACATGCCACTCACACCTCACAGGTCTCACAATTACTGCAGTGAGCCTGTAAACACGACCCGTACAACTCTCCCTATGTGCATACAGTATCCCTCCCCCTATGTGCACACAGTATCTCTTTGTACTTTTCCCTCTCTCTCTCAAATCTATGCCTAAACATGTAGCAAAATTCAAGTGCTCCATGCTTGCTTCTCAGGAATCCATGCCTCCTGCTCTAGCAAGTGCAACACTTTTGAAACGTGATACATACCTTCTCATATCAGCATACTTTGGAAAGCCAGAGCTACATGCTCCCCGAGGACAGATTCTTTGCCATTTCCGCCTTGACAATCACACTGAGTGGCAGCCCATGGAGCTCCACATGGATGTAGCGTCCTTGCAATACAGGCAACCCTGTGAAACACAGAAAGGCTGTTACTGCAACCTGTACATCCCTGCGCGTTCCTTGTCACCGAGACAGTTCAAGACATGTTCTTTCCTACAGCTTTTGCAAGCCTCTTCTACAATGCATAACCCCATCAGTGCCTTCTTCTAAGCCCATGCACCTACTTCATCCTTGTCACTTACCTGCTCCCAGGCTTTCTTGTTCTATACTCCTCCTACTTCCTGACCCAAACCTCCATGTACCATTCCATTCCAGGGAGGGTTATCATGTACTCATCATTCTTCTTCAGCAAAACATTCATATACACCTCTATTTACCAGTCTCCCTTAAGACAGCTCCTTTGCTGTGACTGACTGACTGACTGACTGACAGACTGACTGACTGACAGCCAGCCAGCCTGCCAGCCAGCCTGCCAGCCAGCCAGCCAGCCAGCCAACCAACCAAGCAGCCAGCCAGCCAGCTAGCTAGCTAGGTAGCCAGCCAGCCAGCCAGCTAGCTATCTAGGTAGGTAGGTAGGTAGGTAGGTAGGTAGGTAGCCAGCCAGCCAGCCAGCCAGCCAGCCAGCCAGCCAGCTAGGTAGCTATCTGATCAGATCCAGGGAAAATTATTCCTCAGTCATCTCACCTTCTGCAAGAGGTCAAAGCCTGCAGCTGCACTCCAAGCTGTGGAAGCCTCAGCATGCAGCAGGTCCAGAGGATACCCTTGCAGGAAGCAGGTTAGTACCCACTGTCCCCCAGGACAGGGGGGAACAGGAGGCCTTTGCCTACATGCTGTCATCTGTGCTTACAGCCCATAAACATCTACCCTCTGTGGCCCACCTGTGCAAACCCTCATCCAGCCCCACATGCTACACACATGCCATTTTCATGTCACAGTTACCTTACAGGGTCTTTTTATGCATTCCACATGCTGTGCAGTGCTAGGCCTTTCATGGCAGCACTGCATATAAATCCACAGATCTGCAGCCTACTGCAAGATGCTGACCCTGCTTTGCCAGGGTGACAGGCCTGGCCATCGGCCCAAGACTTTGGGCTATATTAAGCCACCTCAGGATGCCCCCGGGACCTATGGACCGCTCCTGTTGCTGTGTCCGTGTTCGTTCCTGTGGCCCTACCTGTCCCTCCTCTCCTCTTTTTCCCTTCCTCTCTGTCCTCGTGTCTTTCAAATCTAAGACCACATGCCATTGACAGGACACAACATGTGAGGGTCTCCTTTGCACATCCACTCCTTTCCAGTTATTTATAGAGAACGTCCCAAGTTCCATCAGAAACACTACCTTGACACGAGAGGGCGCTGTAGGAGTGGATTTCCATCCCTTTTGGGCCTGCCGTCCTGCATTTCAAAGCCATTGCCTTTGTAGCAGCCTTTCTGCTCAGAACTGCAATTCTTTGCAATACCCACGTCTTACACATGTCTTACCGTGTCTTACACATGCCACTCACACCTCACAGGTCTCACAATTACTGCAGTGAGCCTGTAAACACGACCTGTACAACTCTCCCCATGTGCATACAGTATCACTCTTCCTATGTGCACACAGTATGTCTTTGTACTTTTCTCTTTCACTCTCCAATTCATGCCTGAGCATGTAGCAAAATTCAAGTGCTCCATGCTTGCTTCTCAGGAATCCATGCCTCCTGCTCTGGCAAGTGCAACACTTTTGAAACGTGACACATACCTTCTCCTATCAGCATACTTAGGACAGCCAGAGCTGCACGCTCCCCCAGGACAGATTCTTCTCCATTTCTGCCTTCACACTCAAACCACGTGCCAGCCCATGGAGCTCCACATGCATGTAGTGTCCTTGCAATACAGGCAACGTGGTGAAACACAGAAATACTGTTGCTGCAAGCTGTACATCCCTGCATGTTCCTTGTCACAGAGACACTTCAAGCCACATTGTTTCCTCCAGCTTTTGCAACACTTCTCTACCATCCATAACCCGCTCAGTGCCTCCTTCTATGCCCATTCACCTACTTCATCCTTGTCACCAACCCACTGCCAGGCTTTCCTGTTCCATACTCCTCCTACTTCCTGACCCAAAAATCCACGTCCAGTTCCATTCCAGGGAGGGTTATCACGTAGTCATCATTCGTCTTCACCTAAACACTCATATCCACCTGTATCCACCAGTCTTCCTCAAGACAGCCACTTTGCACTTACTCACTCACGGAGTGACAGTGAGCCAGCCACCTACCTAGCTACCTAGGTAGCTAGCTAGCTAGCTAGCTAGCTGATCACATTCAGGGAAAATTATTCCTCATTCCTGTCACCTTCTGCGAGAGGTCCAAGCCTGGAGCTGCACTCCAAATGGTCCAAGCTTCAGCGTGCACCGAGCAAAGAGGATCTGCTTGCAGGAAGTAGGTTTGTACCCACTGTCCCCCAGCTCAGGGGGGAACAGGAGGCCTTTGCCTACATGCTGTCATCTGTGCTCCCAGGCCATAAACATCTACCCTCCTTGGCCCACCTGTGCAAATCCCCATCCAGTCCCACATGCCATAACCATACCATTTTCATGTCACAGTTACCTTACAGGGTCTTTCAATGCATTCCACATGCTCTGCAGTGCTAGGCCTTGCACCGCAGCAATGCATGTATATGCACACATCTGCAGCCTGCTGCAAGATGCTGCCCCTGCTTTGCCAGGGGGACAGGCCTGGCCATGGACCCATGACTTCAGGCTACATTAAGCCACCTCAGGATGGCCCCGGGACCTGTGGATTGCTCACACTGCTTTGTCCATGTTTGTTCCTGTGGCCCTACCTGTCCCTCCCCTCTTCTTTTTCTCTTCCTCTCTGTCGTTGTGTCTTTCAAACCTAAGACCAGATGCCAGTGACAGGGCACAACCTGCCAGGGACTCCTTTGCACATCCATTCCTTCCCAGGTATTTCTAGAGAACGTCCCAAGTTCCATCACAAACACTACCTCGACACCAGAGGGCGCTGTAGGAGTGGATTTCCATCAGTATTGGGCCTGCCGTGCTGCATTTCAAAGCCATTGCCTTCGTAGCAGCCTTTCCGCTCATAACTGCAATTCTTTGCAATATAGACCTCCTAGACATGTCTTACCGTGTCTTGCACATGCCACTTACACCTCACACGTGTCACAATTACTGCACCCAGCCTGTAAACATGACCTGTACACCTCTGCCTATGTGCATACAGTATCACTCTCCCTATGTGCACACAGTATCTCTTTGTACTTTTCTCTTTCACTGTGAAATCTATGCCTCAACATGTACCCAAATTCAAGTGTTCCATGCTTGCTTCTCAGCAATGCATGCCTCCTGCTACAGCAACTGCAACACTTTTGAAACGTGACACATACCTTCTCATATCAGCATACTTTGGAAAGCCAGAGCTGCACGCTTCCCCAGGACAGATTCTTCTCCATTTCTGCCTTGACACTCAAACCATGTGCCAGCCCATGGAGCTCCACATGGATGTAGTGCCCTTGTAAAACAGGGAACCTGGTGAAACACAGAAATACTGTTACTGCAACCTGTACATCCCTGCCCGTTCCCTGTCACCGAGACAGTTCAAGCCACGTTCTTTCCTCCAGCTTTTGCAAGCCTCTTCTACAATCCATAACCCCATCTGTGCCTTCTTCTAAGCCCATTCACCTACTTCATCCTTGTCACTTACCTGCTCCCAGGCTTTCTTGTTCCATACTCCTCGTACTTCCTGACCGAAACCTCCACGTAGCATTCCATTCCAGGGAGGGTTATCACGTACTCATCATTCTTCTTCAGCAAAACATTCATATACACCTCTATTCACCAGTCTCCCTTAACACAGCTACTTTGCTGTGACTGACTGACTGACTGACAGCCAGCCAGCCAGCCAGCCAGCCAACCCACCAGCCAACCAACCAGCCAGCCAACCAATCAGCCAACCTGACAGCCAGCTAGCTAGCTAGCTAGCTAGCTAGCTAGCCAGCCAGCCAGCCAGCCAGCCAGCCAGCCATCTAGGTAGGTAGGTAGGTAGGTAGGTAGGTAGGTAGGTAGGTAGGTAGGTAGCCAGCCAGCCAGCCAGCCAGCCATCTAGGTAGGTAGGTAGGTAGGTAGGTAGGTAGGTAGGTAGGTAGCCAGCCAGCCAGCCAGCCAGCCAGCCAGCTAGCTAGGTAGCCAGCCACCTACCTAGCTAGCTAGCTAGCTAGCTAGCTAGCCAGCCAGCCAGCCAGCCAGCCAGCCAGCCAGCCACCTACCTACCTAGCTAGCTAATCAAATCCAGGGAAAATCATTCCTCAGTCATCTCACCTTCTGCAAGAGGTCCAAGCCTGCAGCTGCACTCCAAGCTGTTGAAGCCTCAGCATGCAGCAGGTCCACAGGATACCCTTGCAGGAAGCAGGTTTCTACCCACTGTCCCCCAGCTGAGGGGGGAACAGGAGGCCTTTGCCTACATGCTGTCATCTGTGGTCCCAGGCCATAAACATCTACCCTCCCTGGCCCACCTGTGGAAATCTTCACGCATCCCCCCATGCCATAATCATGCCATTTTCATGTCACAGTTACCTTACAGGGTCTTTCAATGCCTTCTACATGCTCTGCAGTGATAGGCCTTTCACTGCAGCATGGCATATATATCCACACAGCTGCAGCCTGCTGCAAGATGCTGCCCCTGCTTTGCTAGGGGGACAGGCCTGGCCATCGGCCCATGACTTCGGGCTATATTAACCTACCTCAGGATGGTCCTGGGACCCATGGACCGCTCACATTGCTTTGTGCTTGTGCCTTATACCTACTAACACATGACAGTGAGAGGACACACTGTCTGAGCATCTCCTTTGCATATTCATTCGTGCACTGCTATTTCTACAGAATGTCACACATTCCATTAAAACAACTATCTACACACAGGAGGACACTGGAGGAGTGGACTTAGTTGCAGCCTGCCGTGTTGCATTTCAAAGCCATTTCCATCATAGCAGTCTTTCTGTTCAGAACTCCAATTCTTTACAACACCTACCTCCCACGTCGTACCCATGGCACTTAAAAATCACAGGTGTCATCTCACAAGTGCAGCACCCAGCCTGTCAACACACCTCGCACAATTCTCTAGATGCGCACAGAGGATCTCTTTGCACTTCTTACTTTCACTCTCAAATCTCTGCCTCAGCATGTACAATACCTCAACCCCTCCACTTTTGCTCCTCAGCAATGCATGCCTCCTACTATGGCAACTGCAACACTTCTGAAACACAACACATACCTTCCCATATCCACATCTGTAGGACAGCCACAGCTGCATGCTCCAACAGGACACATTCTTATCCATTTCTGCCTTCAGAATCACACCGAGTAACAGCACATGTACCTGCACAGGGATGCAGCACCCTTGCAACACAGGCAGCCCCGTGAAACACACAAGTACTGTCACTGACACTGTACATCCCTTGTCATACCTGTCAGCAAGACATTTCAAGCTGCCTTCTTTCCTAAAGCTTTTCCAACACTCTTATACTATCAGGAATCCCCTCATTGCTCCCTTCTGTGTCATTTCACATACTTCATGTTTCTCACTAAGCTACTCCGTGGGTCTCTTGTGACATAATCACACTACGTACCGGCCCAAACATCCACATAGCATTCCATTTCAGGGATAATTGTCACACACTCCTTGTCCTTGCCCAGCAAACATCCATATATCACTCCGTCCACAAGTCTCCCTGCAGACAGCCGCTTTGCAGGGACAATGGGCCCTCTCATGACACGCATGGAAAATTATTCCTAGGTCATCTCACCTTCTGGGACAGGTGTGTATGCAGTAATACCTAAGCCAGCAGCTGCACAGCAAATCCACTAGGCCTCAGTATGCAGCGGGCGAGGAGGATACGCCCGCAGGAACCGGGTTCGTACTCACCGTCTGGCAGCTCAGGGCGGAACGGGAGGCCTCGGGGTACGTGCGGTAAGCTGCGGTCTCACGCAATACACAAGCATCCTCTTTGGCCCACCCGTGGAAAGCCTCACCCAGCCGCACATGAACTAACCGTGCCATTTTCACGTCACAGGCACCTTACAGGCCCCTTCTACTCATTAGGGGCCCTGCACAGTGCTAGGCCACATACCACAGCAGTGCATGTAAAGCAAGAGATGTGGAGTCTGCTGCAACTCACCGACCCCACTCGCCCAGGGGGACAGGCCTGGCCACACTGCCGTCGCTTCAGGGTCCATGAATCGATGTCCCGATGCTGCGGTGACTCACGCAGTGCCGATAAAGCTTTGTTCCTGTCCCTGGCCGTGCGGCCATCTGTTGTTCCACCGCTCCTTTTCTCTCCTCTTTCGGTCCTTGTGTCTCATACCTATAAGCATATCAAAGGGAGAGGACACACCGTCTGAAGGTGTCCTTTGCCCCCATTTCATTCTGACCCTTGTCATTTTCATGACCAGCAGTATGGAAACACAACAGGCTACCTGATGAGTGCACTCATCTCACATCCAGCCCGATCCCTTGCATTTCAAAGCCATTTCCTTCGTAACACTTTGTCCGCACAGAACTGCATTCCCTTCAGGCACCTGCCTCCGATCTCTTAGACATGTCACTTGCAACTCACAGGTGTCACAATTTTTGCATCCAGCTGGTACATGCACCCTGCATAGTTTTCTGTATGCACACTGAATATCTCTTGGCACCTCCCTATTTCACTTCCAAACCTCTGCCTCAACATGTATGAGAACTCAGGTGCTCTGTGTTTGTTTCTCACCAATACATACCTCCTGCTATGTATACTATGACACTCTTTAAATACCAAACATACCTTCCCATATCCACATCAGAGAACATCCCGATGTGAAGGCTCCAGCAGGGCAATGTCTTCTAAATGTCTGCCTTCACAATCCCACATGTGCCAGCACACGTTGCTCCATATGGATGCATTACCCTTGCAATGCAGGCAGCCCTGTGAAACAGACAAATACCGTCACTGACCCTGTACATCCCTTTCCATACCTGTCAGCAAGACATTTCAAGCTGCCTTCTTTCCTAAAGCTTTTCCAACACTCTTATACAATCAGGAACCCCCTCATTGGCCCCTTCTCTGTCATTTGACAGACCTGATCTTTCTCACTAAGCCACTCACGGTCTTTTTTGCTATGTAATCATAGTATGTACTGACCTGAACACCCACATACCATTCCATTTCAGGGATTGTTGTCACACATTCATCCTCCTTCCTCACTCCATCATTCCTCTAGATCTCCATCCACAGGCCTCCCTCAAGACAGATACTTTGCACTGACAGTCAGCCACCTTGTTATATTCACGGAGAATTACTTCTCAGCCATCTCACCGTCCGGGACAGGCGTGTATGCAATAATGGCAAAGCCTGCAAACGCCCTCTGAATTGAATGGTCCAAGCCTCAGCATGCAGTGGGCGAACACTAAACGCTCGCAGGATCCCGGCTCATACATGCTGGCAGGAACTAGGTTTGTACATACTCTCCCTCACCTCAGGGGGAAGCAGGAGGCCTTCGGGTACCTGCCGTAAGCTCCGCTCACGTGCCACAAACATGTATCCTCTTTGCCTCAGCTGTGGGAAGCCTCAGCCACCCTTACATGACATAAGCTTGCCATTTCCTATGTCACAGGCACCTTACAGGGTGTTTCCAGGCATTCCAAACTCTCCGCAGTGCTAGGCCACGTACCACAGCAGTGCATATCGAGCAACAGATGCTGAGCCTGCTGCCACACACTGAGCCCACTTTCCCAGGGGGACAACTCCGGCCACCGTCCCGTGGCTACGGGGTCTATTACCTGACGTCACGGTGCCCTCAGGACCCACGCAGTGCCGCCTTAGCTCCGTGAGCCTTTCTGTGCACGCACGTCTTCTCTTTTCCACTCTCTCTTTTTTTTTCCTTTCCTGGCATCTTTTCATCTCTCCTCATGTCTCATACCTAGAAAGAAATCCAAGTGAGAGGACATACTGTGCGAGGGTATCCTCTGCACGTTTTCACTTTCATCACGACCGCCGTGTGAACACTTCAGGCCACTGTAGGAGTGCAGTCACCCCACTTGCAGCCCGCTACCTGGCATTTCAAGGCCATCGCCTTTGTAGCACTTGTTCCCCACAGAACTGCCACGCTTTCCAGTACCTTCCTCCCACGTCTCGCACACGTCACTTACCACTCACAGGTGCCACAGTTACTGCACCAAGCTTGTAAACACGCTGTGCACAATGATCTGTATGCACACACATATGTCTTGGCACTTATCCATCTCACTACCTAAACAGGCATGAAAGCAAAAATGCTCCACGTGTGCTTCTCAGCAACACATACCGTGCAGTACGGCAACTCTGACCCGTTTTAAACACGACACATACCTTCCCTTATCCACGTCCAGAGGACAGCCAGAGGTGAAGGCTCCAGCAGGACACTTTGTTCTCCACGTGTGCCTTGACAATCACAGCCAGTGCCAGCAGATGTAGCTCCACAGGGATGCAGTAGCCTTGCAATGAAGGCAGCCCTGTGAAACACACGAATACAGTCACCGAAACATCCACATGAAATACACATCACATTCCACTCCAGGGATTTCTGTCATAGACTCATAAATCTTTCTCAACCAAACATCCATATACAACTCCATCCAAAAGGCTCCCTGCACACAGCTGCTTTGCACATTACAAGCATGAAAAATTATTCCTAGGTCATCTCACCTTGTGGGACAGCCGTGTATGTATGCACTTAAAGCCAGCAGCTCCACTTAAAGTCTTCTTTTCCTGTCTTCTCTTCTCTCCCTCTCTCCTTCTGTCTCTCGTACCTACTGACAGGTGACAGTGACAGGACCCACCGCCTGAGTATGTCTTCTCCACATCATTTCCCTCACGGGCATTTATACAAAACGTTATAAGCTCCTTCATAAACGGTACCTGCGCACAACGGGACGCCGTAGGAGCGGACTCACCTCCCTTCCAGGCTGCTGTGTTGCATTTCTAAGGCATTCCCCTCGGAGAACTTTGTGATGTTCAAAGAAACCTGTCTAGAAGACAGACAGTAAAAAACTTAGCTGTTTGCTACATCTGCATACCATTACCAGGCACTTGAACAGCAAGGAAGTGCCCAAACCAGGAAACAATTACTTCATTCTTACCCCTGTGTGCCTACTTACCATCTTTGACAAGTACAAACATTCCCTTAGCCCCCGCAGTCACGTACAAACCTGATGGTTCTTACCTGCTTTGGTTTTCCACCTTCATTTCAATGCTTTGCTCCTCATGTACAGCTAGTTCCACCTTTTTTTGTCCGGTTCCATGCGCTTTTGGTTTGTTTGCTCAATGTCTTTTCCTTTTCCTCTGCCATGGTGCCTTTATTTCAATTTTAATTTTTTTTTTTTTTTTTTTTTTTTTAAAGGGAGCATGCCACCTCGGGTGCATCTCTGTTCCCTAGCATCCGTGCTTTTCCCTTTTTTCCTGTCTTTTTTTTTTTTCCCATTACCAAATTATATATATTTCTACATATAATATATATTATCAATAAAATGTATATATACTATGCAAGACATCAGACATATAGTAACATATACAAATATATGAATTCCATTATATACCATATATATTATATGTATAATATCTAACATACATTCCATATATTTCATATATAGCACATATGATATAGCCAATACAGATAATATATATTACCTACTACACATTTTATAGCCAAATATGATATGTATAATATCTATATTTCATATATCCACATAAAATACATAACATTGATGTAACATACATATACTAGATATATTATTATACTCAGCTGCTGCTTACCGGGTTGCTGCTCTTCAGGCACCTGTCTGCAGGTGTTTCTGGGGGTGGTGATGCTCATCAGGCAACCGTCTGCAGGTGTTTCTGGTGGTGGTGATGCTCATCAGGTAACCATCTCCAGGTGTTTCTGGGGGTGGTGATGCTCATCAGCCGAACAGCTCGTACATCTGTGCAAAAGTCCAAAAGCCATACCTAGTGTTATAAAAAATGCATTTTTCTCAAAGGACCGACTATTCCATCTCAAGGTCCTGGTAAACACACCGAAAGCACCAGAGCCCACACAACACGGCTACGCACTCTCCCGTCCCGGCAGCAGCCGCTCCACCTGCACAGCGTCCCGGCTCAGCCTCCACCCGAGCGCCCCGAACACCGGCACCAGCCACGCCTCGCGGTGGCCGGCCGCTGCAGGTCCTCTACTCCCTGCCCGTTCCATCGTCCCCGACGTTCCTGTATGTGTGTGCCACTCACTGTGGAGCACGTGCTGTTTTCCAGTATCTCCTTCTTACCTGCCCAGGCGCCGCGCTGGCCGGACAGCCCCCACAGCCCGCAGTCAGTCCGTGCCGCAGACACCCGAGCAGCCGGGCCGCGAGCGCGCAGGACCCGGTGCGGGGACGCGGCCGCCGCCGTCGGGGCCCCCCCCGTCCCGTTCCCGGCGCGGGGACGCTGCCGCCGCCGCCCGCGCCCCCCCCCCTTCCCGGCGCCAGGACGCGGCCGCGGCCGGCGTGGCCCCCCCCCCCAGACTCCCGGCACGGGGATGCAGCTGAGGCTGGCCGTCCCCGTTTCCTTTGCGCCGCAAACAAACTGCTGCCGCCGCCGGGACATCCACCTCCCCTCCCCGGAGACGCAGCCCGGGCGGGCGGGTCCCCCACCCCTGTCTATCGGCGGCGGCGAGTGCTGCTGCCGCCGCTGCCGCCGCCCCCCCCCTCCTCGGCGGCAGGCGCCGCCGCTCCCCCGGCGACTCAGGAAACCTGTACCGCTCTGCGCGCAACAGACCCCCCAGCCTCCACCGGCCTCTCGACCGGGGTCGCCGCCGGCTTCACCTGCAGTCCGCCGGCGCTCCGCCGTCGCCGCCGCCGCCCACGCCGCCGCCCCCGCCGCTCCACCGGCGCCGCTCCGCCACCTCTCCCGCAGCTCCGCCGCAGCCGGCACTCAGCCGCGGAGCGCCGTCGGCGCTCGGCCGCCGCCGGCAGTCCACCGCCGCTGCCCCGCCGCCGCCGCCCGGCCGCCGCCGGCGGTCCGCGGCCGGTGCTCCGCTGCTCCTCCGCTCCCTCCGCCGCGCCGCGGCCGGTTCTCCGCCGCTGCCCGCTCCCCGCGCCAGCCGCCGCCGCCGGCCCGAGCGCCGGGCGGCGCTTGGCGCGCCGCGCCTGCGGCCGGTGCTTCGCCCGTCCGCTCCGCGCCCCCGCTCCCGGAGCTGTCGGCGCTTGGGCCGCGCCGGCGCTCCGCCGGGGTGCTCCGCCGCTGTCCGCCCCCGCCGCCGCCGCCGCCGCCCGGCTCCCGAGCGCCGGGCGGCTGGGCCGCCCTCGGCGCTCCGCGGCCGGTGCCCCGCCGCCGTCCGCTCCCGCCGCCGCCGCGCTCCGGCCCCCGAGCTGCCGGCGGCGTGGGCCGCCGCCGGCTCCGCGGCCGGTGCTCCTCCGCCTCGCCCGTCTCGGCCGCGCCGCCGCCCGGCCCCGAGCGCCGGCGGCGCTGCCGCTGGCGCTCCGCGCCGGTGCTCCGCCCGTCCGCTCCCCGCCGCCGCCGGCTGCCCCGAGCGTCGCCGGCGCTTGCCGCCGCCGCGCCCGCGGCCGTGCCTCCGCTCGCTCGCTCCGCCGCCGCCGCGCGCCGCCTGCCCCGAGCGCCAGCCGGGCGCTGGGCCGCGCTGGCGCTCCGCGGCCGGTGCTCCCCGCCGCTCGTCCGCCCCCGCGCCCGCTGCCGCGGCGCGGCCTGGCTGCCGGGCGGCGTTGCCGCTGGGCGCCCGCGGCCGGTGCTCCCTCCGCGTCCGCTCCCGCCGCCGCCGCCGCCGCCCGGAGCGTCGGCGGCGCTCGGCCGCCGCCGGCGCTCCGCGGCCGGTGCTCCGTCGCTCCTCCGCCCCTCCGCTCCCGCCGCCGCCCGGCCGCCGCCGGCGCTCACCTTCCGCTGCCTCACCGTAGCCGCCGCCGCTCCGCCGCTCCTCGTCCGCCGCTGGTGCTCCCGGGGGTCTCGCGGGCGGCGCCTGGGGGCCCCTCTTGAGGGGCTCGGAGCCGAGGGGCGGGGAGAGGCGGGCCGGGGCGGAGAGGGGCGGCCCGGGGCGGGGCTCGGCGGCGAGGGGCGGGCCGGGGCGCCGAGGGGCATGGCCGCCGTTCGGCCGACGGCGCCGGTGCGTATCCCTGAACGCAGGGATCCCGGCAGCTCCCCCCGCCCCGACCGCGCCGCCGCTCTTTCCCGCAAGCCCGCAAAGCTCGCGAGCCGCCGCGGCGGCACTCTCGGGGTGCCCATGTCGTTCAGGCAGTCAGGTACGTTCCTAAACCCCCTGAGAATACCCCGCGGCCGCCCTTTTCGAACGCGTCACAACTGCGCATGCTCGAGCCAGCCGACGCCATTTTGGCCGTCGTCCGTACCGCGCATGCTCGAGCGATGCGGGCGCCATTTTGGTTGTCGTCCGTACCGCGCATGCTCGAGCGATGCCGACGCCATTTTGGTAGTCCACGGTACCGCGCATGCTCGAGCGATGCCGACGCCATTTTGGTAGTCCACCGTATCGCGCATGCTCGAGCGATGCGGGCGCCATTTTGGTTGTCGTCCGTACCGCGCATGCTCGAGCGATGCCGACGCCATTTTGGTAGTCCACGGTACCGCGCATGCTCGAGCGATGCCGACGCCATTTTGGTAGTCCACGGCATCGCGCATGCTCGGTACAGCGCGGGTGAGGGTGGGGGTGTAGGGCAAAGGGGTCGGGTGCAGGGATCAGGGGTTATAGGGTACTGTAAAAGGCTTACAGCGAGGGTGAGGAAGAGGGTGGGGTGAGGGAACAGGGACAAGGGATCAGGTGTAGGGATCAGGAGTCGTCATTATTGTGAGGATGAGGTGAGGGTCACAATGAGGGTGAGGGAACAGGGCCAAGGGATCAGGTGCAGGGGATCAGGTTTTAGGGCTATAGTGAGGGTATAGATGAGGGTAACATGACACTACAGTGCCAAGGGATCAGGTGCAAGGGATCAGGGTTAGGGTTACGATTAGGGGGTGCGTTCAGGTGCAAGGGATCAGGGTTAGGGTTACGATTAGGGGTGCGTTCAGGGGGCGTGGTCTAGGGAGAGGGTTGCAAAGGGGCGGGTCTGAGTCGTCAGGGGGCGTGGTCTAGGGTTCGGGTTGCGAAGGGGCCCAGGTGCAGGGAATAGGGTCTGTGGTCAGGAGGGGGTGTGTCTAGGGTTAGAGTTGTTACAGTATTAATAGAGATGACAGTGCTTAAGATTAGGGGTAATTAGCATCATGAGGTCATTAGTGTTTTCCAGATGCTTGGCATTATTAATGTTGTTACCATATATAAACCTGTTAGCCTATGTAGGGTAATCAGCATCATGAGGGTAGTTGGCATAATTAGGGTCATTGGCATAATCAGGGTATTCAGCATAATTAGGGGTGTTGTTAGCATAATTAGGGTTGCTTGCATAATTAGCATAATTAGGGTTGTCAGCATAATTAGCATAAATAGGGGTTGTTAGCATAATTAGCATAATTAGGGTTGTTAGCATAATGAAGATGATTAGCATAATTAGGGTTGTTAGCATAATGAGGGGTTGTTACACCCATTAGTGTAATCAACATTGTCAGGGCAGTTAGCCTAATCTATATCATTAGCATAAGGAAGAAGGTCATTTGCATAACTGGGGCAATCATCATCATTAGCATTGTGAGGAT
Source organism: Lichenostomus cassidix (assembly GCF_008360975.1). Lineage (NCBI taxonomy): Eukaryota > Metazoa > Chordata > Aves > Passeriformes > Meliphagidae > Lichenostomus > Lichenostomus cassidix. The sequence continues at coordinate 386,510 of NW_028147553.1, forward strand.
GATTACATTATGAGTGACTCTGTGGTTAGCACAGTTAGGGTTGGTTCATTATTATCATTACAGTCATTTGCATAACAACTACAGTTACCATTTTCCTTCTTACAGGAACCTATGATTTTCATCCCTCCACAATTAAGACACTTTGCAGCAGGAGGGCAAGCACCTAGACGAGTACAATGAAGATACCCACCCCTGTGACGATGAGGATAATGTCAACAGCAATCAGCAGTACTAGAAGAGAACAACCATGACCATAATGACCACAATTGTGGTCATTATGCTGCACAAGGTAGGAACAACCATGACCACATATAGGAGAACAGACACAAACAATACAGTCATGACAGGCACAGTAGCAAAGATAAGCACAATAAGTACAGGAAGTACGAAAATGACACCAACCATGGTACGCCATCCAGGAGAGCAGTTAGAAGGTCTGCAGAAACAGTGCGGATTGAGTGGGTGGGGTCGGTGGGCGGGGTCGGCGGTGACGTCGGTGGTGACGTCGGCGGTGACGTCGGTGGTGACGTCGGTGGGCAGGGTCGGTGGTGACGTCGGTGGGCGGGGTCGGGGGTGGAGCCAGGGGGCGGGGTCGGTGGTGACGTCGGTGGGCGGGGTCGGTGGGCGGAGTCAGGGGGCGGGGTCGGTGGGTGGAGCCGGGGGGGTGGGGGGAGTCAGAGGCGGAGTCGGGGGACAGCATCACCACCCCTGTATGGACCATACAGTAAGAACAACAATGACCATACACAGCAGAACAAACACAAGCCCTACACTCAGGAGAACCACCACCACATTCAGGATAACTAACCCCAACCCTTTTCCCTGACCCTAACCTTAACCAGATCCCGACCCCAATCCCAGATCCCGACCCCAATCCCAGATCCCGACCCCAATACCAGCCATTACCCTAATCCCGGCCCTAACCCCAATCCCGGCCCTAACCCCAATCCCGGCCCTAACCCGAATCCTGGCCCCAACAACCCCAATCCCAGCCCTAACCCCAATCCCAGCCCTAACCCTAATCCCGGCCCTAACCCCAATCCGAGCCCCAACCCCAACCCTGGCCCCAACCCCAATCCTGGCCCCAACCCTAATCCGGGCCCCAACCCCAATCCTGGCCCCAGCCATAGTCCTGGCCACAACCCTAATCCCAGCCGTAACCCTAATGAATCGGAACCCTAATCCCGGCCGTAACCCTAATGAATTGGAACCCTAATCCTGGCCGTAACCCTAATGAATCCTAACCCTAATCGTGGCTGTAACCCTAATGAATCCTAACCCTAGTCCCGGCCGTAACCCTAGGGAATCGGAACCCTAGTCCTGGCCGTAACCCTAGGGAATCGGAACCCTAGTCCCGGCCGCAACCCTAATGCCGGCCGTAACCCTAATCCCAGCCGTAATCCTAGCCACAACCCTGACCCTAAGCAGGCCCCAACCCCAACTCTGACCTCCACCAGACCCCAATCTTGACCCTAAGAAGGCCCCAACCCCGACCCTGACGCCGACCAGACCCCGACCGTGACCCTGAGCAGGCCTCAACCCCGACTCTGACCTCAACCACACCCCGACCGTGACCCTGAGCAGGCCCCAACCCCGACTCTGACCTCAACCAGACTCCGACCTTGACCCTAAGCAGGCCCCAACCCCGACTCTGACCTCGACCAGACCCCGACCGTGACCCTAAGCAAGCCCCAACCCCGACTCTGACCTCGACCAGACCCCGACCGTGACCCTAAGCAGGCCCCAACCCCGACTCTGACCTCAACCACACCCCAACCGTGACCCTAGGCAGGCCCCAACCCCGACTCGGACCTCAACCAGACCCCGACCGTGACCCTGAGCAGGCCCCAAGCCCGACCCCGATGCCGACCAGACCCCGACCGTGACCCTAAGCAGGCCCCAACCGTGAGCCTGACCTCAACCGGACCCCGATCCTGACCCTAAGCAGGCCCCAACCCTGACTCTGACCTCAACCACACCCCGACCGTGAGCCTGAGCGGGCCCCAACCCCGACTCTGACCTCAACCAGACCCCGACCGTGACCCTGAGCAGGCCCCAAGCCCGACCCTGATGCCGACCAGACCCCGACCGTGACCCTGAGCAGGCCCCAACCCCGGCCCTGATGCCAGCCAGACCCTGACCTTCACCCTAAGCAGGCCCCAATCCTGACCCAGATCCCAACCAGACCCCGAGCCTGACCCTGACCCTCATCCCAACCACACCCTGACCCTGTCCCTGACCCTAACCTTAACCAGATCCCGAGCCTAATCCCAGCCCCGACCCCAATCCCAGCCAGTACCCCAATCCTGCCCCCAACCCTAATCCTGGCCATAACCCCAATCCTGGCCCGCACCCTAATCCTGGCCCCAACCCCAATCCTGGCCCTAACCCTAATCCTGGCCCCAACCCCAATCCTGCCCCCAAACACAGTCATGGCTATAACCCTAATGCCGGCCACAACCCTAACCCCGGCCGTAACCCTAAGGAATCGGAACCCTAACCCCGGCCGTAACCCTAGGGAATCCGAACCCTAGCCCCGGCCGTAACCCTAAGGAATCCTAACCCTAACCCCGGCCGTAACCCCAAGGAATCCTAACCCTAGTCCCGGCCGTAACCCTAAGGAATCCTAACCCTAGTCCCGGCCGTAACCCTAACGAATCCTAACCCTAGTCCTGGCCATAACCCTAAGGAATCCTAACCCTAATCCCGGCCCCAACCGTAATCCCGACCAAAACCCTAACCCTGGCCGTAACCCTAGCCGTGACCCTGACCTGAAGCAGGCCCCAACCCCGACCCCCAAGCCAGCCAGACCCTGACCCTGACCCTAGGCAGGCCCCAACCCCGACCCTGACCTCCACCAGACCCGGGCCCTAAGCCTAAGCAGGCCCCAGCCGTGAGCCTGACCTCCACCAGACCCGGGCCCTGACCCTAAGCAGGCCCCAGCCGTGAGCCTGACCTCCACCAGACCCGGGCCCTGACCCTAAGCAGGCCCCAGCCGTGAGCCTGACCTCCACCAGACCCCGGCCGTGACCCTAAGCAGGCCCCAGCCGTGAGCCTGACCTCCACCAGACCCCGGCCGTGACCCTAAGCAGGCCCCAGCCGTGAGCCTGACCTCTACCAGACCCCGGCCCCGACCCTAAGCAGGCCCCAACCCCGACTCTGACCTCAACCAGATCCCGACCGTGACCCTGAGCAGGCCCCAACCCCGACTCTGACCTCAAGCAGACCCCGACCGTGACCCTGAGCAGGCCCCAAGCCCGACTCTGACCCCAACCAGACCCCGACCGTGACCCTAAGCAGGCCCCAACCCTGACCCTGATCCCAGCCAGACCCCAACCTTCACCCTAAGCAGGCCCCAACCCCAACCCCGATGCTGACCAGACCCCGACCGTGACCCTAAGCAGGCCCCAACCCCGACTCTGACCTCAACCAGACCCCGACCGTGACCCTAAGCAGGCCCCAACCCTGACTCTGACCTCAACCACACCCCGACCGTGACCCAAAGCAGGCCCCAACCTGGACTCTGACCTCAACCACACCCCGACCGTGACCCTAAGCAGGCCCCAACCCTGACTCTGACCTCAACCAGACCCCGACCGTGACCCTAAGCAGGCCCCAACCCCGACTCTGACCTCAACCACACCCCGACCGTGACCCCAAGCAGGCCCCAACCCCGACTCTGACCTCCACCAGACCCCAACGGTGACCCTAAGCAGGCCCCAACCCCGACTCTGACCTCAACCAGACCCCGACTGTGACCCTGAGCAGGCCCCAACCCCAACCCTGATGCCAACCAGACCCCAGTCTTGACCCTAAGAAGGCCCCAACCCTGACCCCGATCCCAGCCAGACCCTGACCTTCACCCAAAGCAGGCCCCAACCGTGAGCCTGACCCCAAGCAGACCCCAAATTTGACGCTAAGCAGGCCCCAACCCCAACCCCGATCCCAGCCAGGCCCCGACCATGACCCTGAGCAGGCCCCGACCCCGACTCTGACCTCAACCAGACCACTACCGTGACCCTAAGCAGGCCCCGACCCCGACCCCGATGCCGACCAGACCCCCACCGTGACCCTGAGCAGGCCCCGACCCCGACCCCAGTGCCGATCAGACCCCCACCGTGACCCTGAGCAGGCCCCGACCCCGACCCCGATGCCGAGCAGGCCCCGACCGTGACCCTGAGCAGGCCCCAACCCCGACACAGATCCCAACCAGACCCCAACCGTGACCCTAAGCAGGCCCCAACCCTGACCCTGATCTCAACTAGATGCTGACCCCCACCCAGACCCTAACCATAGGCACACCCTAACCCTGACCCCCATCGTAACCAGACCCCAACCCCGACCCTCATCCTAACCACACCCTGACCCCGTCCCTGACCCTAACCTTAACCAGATCCCAAGCCTAATCCCAGCCATTACCCTAATCCTGGCCCCAACCATAATCCTGCCCCCAACCATAGTCCTGGCCGTAACCCTAATGCCCGCAGTAACCCTAATCCCCGCCGTAACTCTAATCCCCGCCGCAACCCTAATCCCCGCCGCAACCCTAATCCCCGCCGCAACCCTAATCCCAGCCCCAACCCTAATCCCAGCCCCAACCCTAATCCCAGCCCCAACCCTAATCCTCGCAGTAACCCTAATCCCGGCCCTAACCCTAATCCCAGCCCCAACCCTAATCTCCGCCGTAACCCTAATCTCCGCCGTAACCCTAATCCTCGCCGTAACCCTAATCCTCACCGTAACCCTAATCCCAGCCGTAACCCTAATGTTCTCCCTAGCCCTAATACTGGCTGCTGTGGCTCCGGGTGCCGCTGCGTTGCCCCCGTCACCACCCCGCGGTTCTGGGCGTCGGGGCCGCCCTGCCCCCAGCTTCCCGACGCGGTCCCAGCCACTGCCGCCCCCCCCGGCCCCCGCGTCCCTGGCACGGCGGCTCTAGGTGCCGCGGTCTCCGGCTTCTCCGGGCGCCGCGGTGCCCCCCCCATTCCTCGTGGCGGCTTCGGCCGCCCCCGGCGACCCCCTCGCCACCGGCGCGGCTCGTGGGGCCGCCGCGCCCCCACCATTCCCCGTCGGGGCTACCGCGTCCACCGTGCCTCCCGCCTCCCCCCCCCTTCCCCGCAGCTGACCTGGGTCGCCGCCGCTCCGCTCCGGCAGCCCTGCAGTTGCTACCGTACAGCGCGAGTGCAGTAGAAGCCCGCAAAGCCCGGAAAAGGGGTTGAACGCACGTCGGGGGCTCCCGAGGGGAGCAAATCGATGCGGGAGCATCAGCGACAGTGTCCGCGGTGCCCCTAGGCCACGTATTACGGCTACGGGCGGCAGGAAGCGGTCCGGTCGGCTCCGCCCACGCCCCGCCCACAAATCCCATAAGGCACCGGCGTCGTCACTTCCGGGGCAGTGCAAGATGGCGCCCGCACCAGGCGGCAGGGCGCGCGCCGCCCGGAGAGCCTCCGGAGGGCTTTCCGCCGCCGGCGCGGGAACCGGAGCAGCGCCGCGGCACGCCGAGACGCAGCAGCAGTCAGCACGCTGCGCTCCGGCACTCCGGAACCGGCCGCGGCTCCGCGCGAGCGGCCGGCGGCTCCATAAGGCACGCAGCGCCACGGCCGCGGCACGGCGACATCCCCGAAGGGCAGCGGACGACGCGCGATGCAGGTAAGCCCATGCGGTGGCGGGTATTAGGCGTAGGGCTACGGTTTCGGGTCTCCGGAACTCGGTTCCGGCTTCCCCGTTCCCGGTTCCGGGTTCCGGTGACACACATCCGGCATTCGGATGACGACTTCCGGCTTCCGGCGACTCACTTCCGGGTTCCGGTATGTGACTTCCGGGTTCCGGTTGTTGACTTCCGGGTTCCGGTGAATCACTTCCGGCTTCCGGCAGGTGACTTCCGGTTTCCGGAATGCCGCTTCCGGGTTCCGGAGCTCGATTTCCGGTTAGGGTTAGGGGGCGGGATTAGGGTTAGGGGGCGGGATTAGGGTTAGGGGGCGGGATTAGGGTTAGGGTTAGGGTTAGGGTTAGGGTTAGGGTTAGGGTTAGGGTTAGGGTTAGGGTTAGGGTTAGGGTTAGGGTTAGGGTTAGGGTTAGGGTTAGGGTTATGGTTAGGGTTAGTGAT
>NW_028147553.1:400607-457086 GCF_008360975.1 Lichenostomus cassidix
GGCCGCTCGCGCGGGGCCGCGGCCGGTTCCGGAGTGCCGGAGCGCAGCGTGCTGACTGCTGCTGCGTCTCGGCGTGCCACGGCGCTGCTCCGGTTCCCGCGCCGGCGGCGGAGAGCCCTCCGGAGGCTCTCCGCGCGGCGCGCGCCCTGCCGCCTGCTGCGGGCGCCATCTTGCACTGCCCCGGAAGTGACGACGCCGGTGCCTTATGGGATTTGTGGGCGGGGCGTGGGCGGAGCCGACCGGACCGCTTCCTGCCGCCCGTAGCCGTAATACGTGGCCTAGGGGCACCGCGGACACTGTCGCTGATGCTCCCGCATCGATTTGCTCCCCTCGGGAGCCCCCGACATGCGTTCAACCCCTCTTCCGGGCTTTGCGGGCTTCTACTGCACTCCCGCTGTACGGTAGCAACTGCAGGGCTGCCGGAGCGGAGCGGCGGCGACCCAGGTCAGGTGCGGGGAAGGGGGGGGGGAGGCGGGAGGCACGGTGGACGCGGTAGCCCCGACGGGGAATGGTGGGGGCGCGGCGGCCCCACGAGCCGCGCCGGTGGCGAGGGGGTCGCCGGGGGCGGCCGAAGCCGCCGCGAGGAATGGGGGGGGCACCGCGGCGCCCGGAGAAGCCGGGGACCGCGGCACCTAGAGCCGCCGCGCCAGGGACGCGGGGGACGGGGGGGGGCGGCAGCGGCTGGGACCGCGTCGGGAAGCTGGGGGCAGGGCGGCCCCGGCGCCCAGAACCGCGGGGTGGTGGCGGGGGCAACGCAGCGGCACCCGGAGCCGCAGCAGCCAGTATTAGGGCTAGGGAGAACATTAGGGTTACGGCGGGGATTAGGGTTACGGCGAGGATTAGGGTTGGGGCTGGGATTAGGGTTAGGGCCGGGATTACGGTTACTGCGAGGATTAGGGTTGGGGCTGGGATTAGGGTTGCGGCGGGGATTAGGGTTGCGGCGGGGATTAGGGTTACGGCCAGGACTATGGTTGGGGGCAGGATTATGGTTGGGGCCAGGATTAGGGTAATGGGTGGGATTAGGCTTGGGATCTGGTTAAGGTTAGGGTCAGGGACGGGGTCAGGTTGTGGTTAGGATGAGGGTCGGGGTCGGGGTCTGGTTACGATGGGGGTCAGGGTTGGTGTGTGCCTATGGTTAAGGTCTGGGTGGGGGTCAGCGTGTAGTTGAGGTCAGGGTCAGGGTTGGGGCCTGCTTAGGGTCATGGTCGGAGTCTGGTTGGGATCTGTGTCGGGGTTGGGGCCTGCTCAGGGTCATGGTCAGGGTGTGGTTGAGGTCAGAGTCAGGGTTGAGGCCTGCTCGGGGTCACGGTCGGGGTCTGGTTGGCGTCAGGGTCGGGGTTGGGGCCTGCTCGGGGTCACGGTCGGGGTCTGGTCGGCGTCAGGGTCGGGGTTGGGGCCTTCTTAGGGTCAAGATTGGGGTCTGGTCGAGGTCAGAGTCGGGGTTGGGGCCTGCTTAGGGTCAAGGTCGGAGTCTGGTTGAGGTCAGAGTCGGGGTTGGGGCCTGCTCAGGGTCACGGTCGGGGTGTGGCTGAGGTCAGAGTCAGGGTTGAGGCCTGCTCAGGGTGACGGTCGGGGTCTGGTCGGCGTCAGGGTCGGGGTTGGGGCCGTCTTAGGGTCAAGATTGGGGTCTGGTCGAGGTCAGAGTCGGGGTTGGGGCCTGCTTAGGGTCAAGGTCGGAGTCTGGTTGAGGTCAGAGTCGGGGTTGGGGCCTGCTCAGGGTCACGGTCGGGGTGTGGTTGAGGTCAGAGTCGGGGTTGAGGCCTGCTCAGGGTCACGGTCGGGGTCTGGTCGGCGTCAGGGTTGGGGTTGGGGCCTTCTTAGGGTCAAGATTGGGGTCTGGTCGAGGTCAGAGTTGGGGTTGGGGCCTGCTTAGGGTCAGGCCCCGGGTCTGGTGGAGGTCAGGCTCATGGTTGGGGCCTGCTTAGGGTCAGGGCCCGGGTCTGGTTGGCATCAGGGTCGGGGTTGGGGCCTGCTTAGGGTCAGGATTGGGGTCTGGTTGAGGTCAGAGTCGGGGTTGGGGCCCGCTCAGGGTCACGGTTGGGGTCTGGTTGAGGTCAGAGTCGGGGTTGGGGCCTTCTTAGGGTCAGGCTCGGGGTCTGATTGGCATCGGGGTCGGGGTTGGGGCCTTCTTAGGGTCAGGCTCGGGGTCTGATTGGCATCGGGGTTGGAGTTGGGGCCTTCTTAGGGTCACGGTCGGGGTCTGGTCGGCATCACGGTCGGGGTTGGGGCCTGCTCAGGGTCACGGTCGGGGTCTGGTCGGCGTCAGGGTCGGGGTTGGGGCCTTCTTAGGGTCAAGATTGGGGTCTGGTGGAGGTCAGAGTTGGGGTTGGGGCCTGCTTAGGGTCAGGGCCCGGGTCTGGTGGAGGTCAGGCTCACGGCTGGGGCCTGCTTAGGGTCAGGGCCCGGGTCTGGTGGAGGTCAGGCTCACGGCTGGGGCCTGCTTAGGGTCAGGGCCGGGGTCCGGTGGAGGTCATAGTCGGGGTTGCGGCCTGCTCAGGGTCACGGTTGGGGTCTGGTCGGCATCAGGGTCGGGGTTGGGGCCTGCTCAGGGTCACGGTCAGGGTGTGGTCGGCATCGGGGTCGGGGTTGGGGCCTGCTCAGGGTCACGGTCGGGGTCTGGTCGGCAGCGGGGTCGGGGTTGGGGCCTGCTTAAGGTCAGGGTCACGACTAGGGTTACAGCCAGGGTTAGGGTTTTGGTCGGGATTACAGTTGGGGCCGGGATTAGGGTTAGGATTCCTTAGGGTTACGGCCAGGACTAGGGTTCCGATTCCCTAGGGTTACGGCCGGGACTACGGTTACGAGTCCCTAGGGTTACGGCCGGGACTAGGGTTACGGTTGGCATTAGGGTTAGGGCCAGGACTATGGTCGGGGGCAGGATTGGGGTTGGGGCCAGGATTACGGTTGCGGCCAGGATTAGGGAAGGGGCTGGGATTAGGCTTGGGATCTGGTTAAGGTTAGGGTCAGGGACAAGATTAGGGTCGGGGCTGGGATTAGGCTGGGGATCTGGTTAAGGTTAGGGTCAGGGACAGGGTCAGGGTGTGGTTAGGATGAGGGTCAGGGTCTGGGTCAGGGTCTGGTTGGGATCAGGCTCACGGTTGGGGCCTGCTCAGGGTCACAGTCGGGGTGTGGTTGAGGTCAGAGTCGGGGTTGGGGCCTGCTCAGGGTCACGGTCGGGGTCTGGTCGGCATCGGGGTCGGGGTTGGGGCCTGCTCAGGGTCACGGTCGGGGTCTGGTCAGCATCGGGGTCGGGGTTGCGGCCTTCTCAGGGTCATGGTCGGGGTCTGGTTGCGGTCAGAGTCGGGGTTGGGGCCTGCTCAGGGTCACGGTCGGGGTGTGGTTGAGGTCAGAGTCGGGGTTGGGGCCTGCTTAGGGTCACGGTCGGGGTCGTGTTGAGGTCAGGCTCACAGTTGGGGCCTGCTTAGGGTCATGATCGGGGTCTGGCTGGGATCGGGGTTGGGGTTGGGGCCCGCTTGGGGCCAGGGTCAGGATCTGGTTGGGATCAGGGACAGGGTTGGGGCCCGCTTGGGGCCAGGGTTGGGGTCTGGTTGGGATCAGGGTCAGGGTTGGGGCCTTCTTAGGGTCGGGGTCGGGGTCTGGTCGGCAGCAGGGTCGGGGTTGGGGCCTGCTCAGGGCCACGGTCGGGATCTGGTCGGCGTCAGGGTCGGGGTTGGGGCCTCCTTAGTGTCACGGTTGGGGTCTGGTCGGCATCAGGGTTGGGGTTGGGGCCTGCTCAGGGTCACGGTCGGGGTGTGGTTGAGGTCAGGGTCGGGGTTGGGGCCTGCTCAGGGTCACGGTCGGGGTGTGGTTGAGGTCAGGGTCGGGCTTGGGGCCTGCTCAGGGTCACGGTCGGGGTGTGGTCGGCATCAGGGCAGGGGTTGGGGCCTGCTCAGGGTCACGGTCGGGGTCTGGTTGAGGTCAGAGTCGGGCTTGGGGCCTGCTCAGGGTCACGGTCGGGGTCTGGTTGAGGTCAGAGTCGGGCTTGGGGCCTGCTTAGGGTCACGGCCGGGGTCTGGTGGAGGTCAGGCTCACGGCTGGGGCCTGCTTAGGGTCACGGCCAGGGTGTGGTGGAGGTCAGGCTCACGGCTGGGGCCTGCTTAGGGTCACGGCCGGGGTCTGGTGGAGGTCAGGCTCACGGCTGGGGCCTGCTTAGGGTCAGGGCCCGGGTGTGGTGGAGGTCAGGCTCACGGCTGGGGCCTGCTTAGGGTCACGGCCGGGGTCTGGTGGAGGTCAGGCTCACGGTTGGGGCCTGCTTAGGGTCATGATCGGGGTCTGGCTGGGATCGGGGTTGGGGTTGGGGCCCGCTTGGGGCCAGGGTCAGGATCTGGTTGGGATCAGGGACAGGGTTGGGGCCCGCTTGGGGCCAGGGTTGGGGTCTGGTTGGGATCAGGGTCAGGGTGGGGGCCTGCTTAGGATCAGGGTCGTGGCTAGGGTTACGGCCACGATTAGGGTTACAGCTGGCTTTAGGATTAGGATTCCTTAGGGTTACGGCCGGGATTAGGGTTAGGATTCCTTAGGGTTACGGCCGGGACTAGGGTTGCCGTCGGCATTAGGGTTACGGCCAGGACTATGGTCGGGGGCAGGATTGGGGTTGGGGCCAGGATTAGGGTTGCGGCCAGGATTAGGGTAGGGGCTGGGATTAGGCTTGGGATCTGGTTAAGGTTAGGGTCAGGGACAGGATTAGGGTCGGGGCTGGGATTAGGCTGGGGATCTGGTTAAGGTTAGGGTCAGGGACAGGGTCAGGGTGTGGTTAGGATGAGGGTCAGGGTCTGGGTCAGGGTCTGGTTGGGATCAGGCTCACGGTTGGGGCCTGCTGAGGGTCACGGTTGGGGTCTGGTCGGCATCAGGGTCGGGCTTGGGGCCTGCTCAGGGTCACGGTCGGGGTCTGTATGGGATCAGGGTCGGGGTTGGGGTCTGCTCAGGGTCACGGTCGGGGTCTGGTCGGCATCGGGGTCGGGGTTGGGGCCTGGTCAGGGTCACGGTCGGGGTCTGGTTGGGGTCAGAGTCGGGCTTGGGGCCTGCTCAGGGTCACGGTCGGGGTGTGGTTGAGGTCAGAGTCGGGGTTGGGGCCTGCTTAGGGTCCCGGTCGGGGTCTGGTTGGCATCAGGGTCGGGGTTGGGGCCTGCTTAGGGTCCTGGTCGGGGTCTGGTCGGCATCAGGGTCGGGGTTGGGGCCTGCTTTAGGTCAGGGTCACAGCTAGGGTTACAGCCAGGGTTAGGGTTTTGGTCGGGATTGCAGTTGGGGCCGGGATTAGGGTTAGGATTCCTTAGGGTTACGGCCAGGACTAGAGTTCCGATTCCCTAGGGTTACGGCCGGGACTACGGTTACGAGTCCCTAGGGTTACGGCCGGGACTAGGGTTACGGTTGGCATTAGGGTTACGGCCAGGACTATGGTCAGGGGCAGGATTGGGGTTGGGGCCAGGATTAGGGTTAGGGCCAGGATTGGGGTCGGGGCCAGGGTTAGGGTTAGGGCCAGGGTGAGGGTAATGGCTGGGATTGGGGTCGGGGCTGGGATTGGGGTTGGGGCCAGGGTTAGGGTTAGGGCAAGGATTAGGGTAGCGGCTGGGATTGGGGTCGGGGCTGGGATTAGGCTCGGGATCTGGTTAAGGTTAGGGTCAGGGACAGGGTCAGGGTGTGGTTAGGATGAGGGTCAGGGTCAGGGTTGGGGTCTGGTTGGGATCAGGGTCAGGGTTGGGGCCTTCTTAGGGTCACGGTCGGGGTCTGGTTGGGATCAGGGTCGGGGTTGGGGCCTTCTTAGGGTTGGGGTCGGGGTCTGGTTGGGATCAGGGTCGGGGTTGGGGCCTGCTTAGGGTCGGGGTCGGGGTGTGGTTGAGGTCAGGGTCGGGGTTGGGGCCTGCTCGGGGTCACGGTCGGGGTCTGGTCGGCATCAGGGTCGGGGTTGGGGCCTGCTCGGGGTCACGGTCGGGGTCTGGTCGGCGTCAGGGTCGGGGTTGGGGCCTGCTCGGGGTCACGGTCGGGGTCTGGTTGGCGTCAGGGTCGGGGTTGGGGCCTTCTTAGGGTCAAGATTGGGGTCTGGTCGAGGTCAGAGTCGGGGTCGGGGCCTGCTCAGGGTCACGGTCGGGGTCTGGTTGAGGTCGGAGTCGGGGTCGGGGCCTGCTCGGGGTCACGGTCGGGGCCTGGTCGGCATCGGGGTTGGGGTTGCGGCCTGCTTAGGGTGAAGGTCGGGGTCTGGCTGGGATCGGGGTCAGGGTTGGGGCCTGCTTAGGGTCGGGGCCGGGGTCTGGTGGAGGTCAGGCTCACGGCTGGGGCCTGCTTAGGGTCACGGCCGGGGTCTGGTGGAGGTCAGGCTCACGGCCGGGGCCTGCTTAGGGTCAGGGCCGGGGTCTGGTGGAGGTCAGGCTCACGGCTGGGGCCTGCTTAGGGTCAGGGCCCGGGTCTGGTGGAGGTCAGGCTCACGGCTGGGGCCTGTTTAGGGTCAGGGCCCGGGTCTGGTGGAGGTCAGGCTCACGGCTGGGGCCTGCTTAGGGTCGGGGTCAGGGTCTGGTTGAGGTCAGGGTCGGGGTTGGGGCCTGCTTGAGGTCAGGGTCAGGGTCTGCTTGGCATCGGGGTCGGGGTTGGGGCCTGCTTAGGGTCAGGATTGTGGCTAGGGTTACGGCCACGATTAGGGTTAGGATTCATTAGGGTTACGGCTGGGACTAGGGTTCCGATTCCCTAGGGTTACGGCCGGGAGTAGGGTTCCGATTCCCTAGGGTTACGGCCGGGACTAGGGTTCCGATTCCCTAGGGTTATGGCCGGGGTTAGGGTTGCGATTCATTAGGGTTACGGCCGGGGTTAGGGTTGTGGTCGGCAGTAGGGTTACGGCCAGGACTATGGTCGGGGGCAGGATTGGGGTCGGGGCCAGGATTAGGGTTAGGGCCAGGATTGGGGTCGGGGCCAGGGTTAGGGTTAGGGCCAGGGTGGGGGTAATGGCTGGGATTGGGGTCGGGGCTGGGATTGGGGTCGGGGTTGGGATTAGGCTTGGAATCTGGTTAAGGTTAGGGTCAGGGACAGGGTCAGGGTGTGGTTAGGATGAGGGTCAGGGTCTGGGTCAGGGTCAGGTTGGGATCAGGCTCACGGTTGGGGCGTGCTCAGGGTCACGGTCGGGGTCTGGTCAGCATCAGGGTCGGGCTTGGGGCCTTCTCAGGGTCACGGTCGGGGTCTGGTCGGCATCGGGGTCGTGCTTGGGGCCTGCTTAGGGTCACGGTCGGGGTCTGGTCGGCATCAGGATCAGGATTGGGGCCTGCTCAGCGTCACGGTCAGGGTCTGGTCGGCATCAGGGTCGGGGTTGGGGCCTGCTCAGGGCCACGGTCAGGGTCTGGTTTGGATCAGGGTCGGGGTTGGGGCCTTCTTAGGGTCACGGTCGGGGTCTGGTCGGCATCGGGGTCGGGGTTGGGGCCTGCTCAGGGTCACGGTTGGGGTCTGGTTGAGGTCGGAGTCGGGGTTGGGGCCTGCTTAGGGTCACGGTCGGGGTCTGGTTGAGGTCAGGCTCAGGGTTGGGGCCTTCTCAGGGTCAGGGTCGGGGTGTGGTTGGGATCGGGGTCAGGGTGGGGGCCTTCTTAGGGTCAAGATCTGGGTCTGGCTGGGATCGGGATCAGGGTTGGGGCCTGCTTCAGGTCAGGGTCGCGGCTAGGGTTACAGCCAGGGTTAGGGTTTTGGTCGGGATTACGGTTGGGGCCGGGATTAGGGTTAGAATTCCTTAGGGTTACAGCCAGGACTAGGGTTAGGATTCCTTAGGGTTACGGCCGGGACTAGGGTTACGATTCATTAGGGTTACGATTCCTTAGGGTTACGGCCGGGACTAGGGTTACGATTCATTAGGGTTACGGCCGGGATAAGGGTTATGGCCAGGACTACGGTTGGGGGCAGGATTGGGGTTGGGGCCAGGATTAGGGTTGGGGCCGGGATTGGGGTTGGGGCCGGGATTAGGGTTAGGGCTGGAATTGGGGTTAGGGCCGGGATTGGGGTTAGGGCTGGGGTTAGGGTTGGGGCTGGGATTGGGGTTGGGGCCGGGATTGGGGTTAGGGCTGGGATTAGGGTAATGGCTGGGATTGGGGTCGGGGCTGGGATTGGGGTCGGGATCTGGGATTGGGGTCGGGATCTGGGATTGGGGTCGGGATCTGGGATTGGGGTCGGGATCTGGTTAAGGTTAGGGTCAGGGAAAAGGGTTGGGGTTAGTTGTCCTGGATGTGGTGGTGGTGGTTCTCCTGGGTGTTTGAGTTCTGTCTGTTCTGCTATGTATGTGTATAGTCATTGTTGTTCTTGCCTTATGCAGCATAATAATGACCACAGTGGTGGTCATTATGATCGGGATCATTCTCTTCTAGTACTGCTGATTGCTGATGACATAGTCCTGGTCATCCCTGGGGGGTGGGTATCTTCATTCATTATGCTGATGAAGGGCCTTGCCCTAATGCTGCAAAGTGTCTTAATTATGCTAAAGAAGGTCCTTGCCCTCCTGCTGCGAAGTGTCTTAATTGTAGAGGGATGAAAATCATAGGTGCCTATGATGAGGACAGTGGCAACTATAGTTAGAGAAATGCCTAAAGTAATGCTAATGAACTGTAAGTATGGTAGGCATGGACTCACTCATAACATAATCATCCTCACAATGGTAATGATGATGATGATGATGATTCCCCAGTTATGCAAATGACCTTCTTCCTTATGCTAATGATATGGATTAGGCTAACTGCCCTGACAATGTTGATTACACTAATGGTTGTTACACTGTAATTATGCTAACCCTAATTATGCTAATCATCTTCATTATGCTAACAACCCCTAATTATGCTAACAATGCCCCTAATTATGCCAAATACCCTGATTATGCCAATGACCCTAATTATGCAAACTACCCTCATAATGCTGATTACCCTACATAGGCTAACAGCTTTATATATGGTAACAACATTAATACTGCCAAGCATCTGAAAAACACTAACAACCTCATGATGCTAATTACCCCTAATCTTAAGCACTGTCATCTCTATTAATACTGTAACAACCCTAACCCTAGACACACCCCCCCCTGACCACCAGCCCTATTCACTGCACCTGGGCCCCTTCGCAACCCGAACCCTAGACCACGCCCCCTGACGACTCAGACCCGCCCCTTTGCAACCCTCTCCCTAGACCACGCCCCCTGAACGCACCCCTAATCGTAACCCTAACCCTGATCCCTTGCACCTGAACGCACCCCCTAATCGTAACCCTAACCCTGATCCCTTGCACCTGATCCCTTGGCAATGTAGTGTCATATTACCCTCATCTATACCCTCACTGTAGCCCTAAAACCTGATCCCCTGCACCTGACCCCTTGGCCCTGTTCCCTCACCCTCATGGTGACCCTCATCCTCATCCTCACTGTAATGATGACTCCTGATCGCTATACCTGATCCCTTGACCCTGCTCCCTCACCCCACCCTCTTCCTCACCCTCACTATAAGCCTTTTACAGTACCCTATAACCCCTGATCCCTGCACCCGATCCCTTTACCCTACACCCCCACCCTCACCCGCGCTGTACCGAGCATGCGCGATGCCGTGGACTACCAAAATGGCGTCGGCATCGCTCGAGCATGCGCGGTACCGTGGACTACCAAAATGGCGTCGGCATCGCTCGAGCATGCGCGGTACGGACGACAACCAAAATGGCGCCCGCATCGCTCGAGCATGCGCGATACGGTGGACTACCAAAATGGCGTCGGCATCGCTCGAGCATGCGCGGTACCGTGGACTACCAAAATGGCGTCGGCATCGCTCGAGCATGCGCGGTACGGACGACAACCAAAATGGCGCCCGCATCGCTCGAGCATGCGCGGTACGGACGACGGCCAAAATGGCGTCGGCTGGCTCGAGCATGCGCAGTTGTGACGCGTTCGAAAAGGGCGGCCGCGGGGGTATTCTCAGGGGGTTTAGGAATGTACCTGGCTGCCAGAACGAAATGCGCACCCCGAGAGTGCCGCCGCGGCGGCTCGCGAGCCTTGCGGGCTTGCGGGAAAGAGCGACGGCGCGGTCGGGGCGGGGGGAGCTGCCGAGATCCCTGCGTTCAGGGATACGCACCGGCGCCGTCGGCCGAACGGCGGCCACGCCCCTCGGCGCCCCGGCCCGCCCCTGGCCGCCAAGCCCCGCCCCGGCCCGCCCCTCTCCGCCCCGGCCCGCCTCTCCCCGCCCCTCGGCTCCGAGCCCCTCAAGAGGGGCCCCCCGGCGCCGCCCGCGAGACCCCTAGGAGCACCAGCGGCGGACGAGGAGCGGCGGAGCGGCGGCGGCTACGGTGAGGCAGCGGAAGGTGAGCGCCGGCGGCGGCCGGGCGGCGGCGGGAGCGGAGGGGCGGAGGGGCGGCGGAGCACCGGCCGCGGAGCGCCGGCGGCGGCCCAGCGCCGCCGACGCTCCGGGGCCGGGCCGGCAGCGCGGCGGCGGCGGCGGGAGCGGACGGCGGCGGAGGAGCACCGGCGCGGAGCGCCGGCGGCGGCAAGCACCGCCCGGCCGCTCCGCGGGGCCAGAGGCGAGGCCCACCGGCGGCGGCGGCGCGGCGGAGGGGCGCGGAACACCGGCCGCGGAGCGCCGGCGGCGGCCCAGCGCCGCCGGCGCTCGAGGCGGCGGCGGCAGCCGGCGGCGGCGGAGGGGCGAGGAGGAGCACCGGCCGCGGAGCGCCGGCGGCGGCCCAGCGCCGCCGACGCTCCGGGCCGGGCGGCACCGGCAGCGGGGGAGCGGACGACGGAGAACCCGGCCGCGGGCGCCAGCCGCGCCGCGCCGCCGGCGCTCGGGCCGGGCGGCGGCGGCGGCGGGGGCGGAGAGGCGGAGGAGAGCCGGCCGCGGCGGCGGCGGGGCGGGAGCGGACGAGCGGAGGAGCCGGCCGCGGAGCGCGGCAGCGGCCAGCGCCGCCGGCAGCTCCGCGGCCCGGCCGCGGCGGCGGCGGCGGGAGCGGACGAGCGGCGGAGAACCGGCCGCGGAGCGCCGGCGGCGGCCGAGCGGCGGCGGCGGGGCAGCGGCGGTGGACTGCCGGCGGCGGCTGAGCGGCGACGGCGCTCCGCGGCTGAGTGCCGGCTGCGGCGGAGCTGCGGGAGAGGTGGCGGAGCGGCGCCGGTGGAGCGGCGGGGGCGGCGGCGTGGGCGGCGGCGGCGACGGCGGAGCGCCGGCGGACTGCAGGTGAAGCCGGCGGCGACCCCGGTCGAGAGGCCGGTGGAGGCTGGGGGGTCTGTTGCGCGCAGAGCGGTACAGGTTTCCTGAGTCGCCGGGGGAGCGGCGGCGCCTGCCGCCGAGGGGGGGGGGCGGCGGCAGCGGCGGCAGCAGCACTCGCCGCCGCCGATAGACAGTGGTGGGGGACCCGCCCGCCCGGGCTGCGTCTCCGGGGAGGGGAGGTGGATGTCCCGGCGGCGGCAGCAGTTTGTTTGCGGCGCAAAGGAAACGGGGACGGCCAGCCTCAGCTGCATCCCCGTGCCGGGAGTCTGGGGGGGGGGGCCACGCCGGCCGCGGCCGCGTCCTGGCGCCGGGAAGGGGGGGGGGCGCGGGCGGCGGCGGCAGCGTCCCCGCGCCGGGAACGGGACGGGGGGGGCACCGACGGCGGCGGCCGCGTCCCCGCACCGGGTCCTGCGCGCTCGCGGCCCGGCTGCTCGGGTGTCTGCGGCACGGACTGACTGCGGGCTGTGGGGGCTGTCCGGTCAGCACGGCGCCTGGGCAGGTAAGAAGGAGATACTGGAAAACAGCACGTGCTCCACACTGAGTGGCACACACATACAGGAACGTCGGGGACGATGGAACGGGCAGGGAGTGGAGGACCTGCAGCGGCTGGCCACCGCGAGGCGTGGGTGGAGCCGGTCTTCGGGGCGCTCGGGTGGAGGCTGAGCCGGGACGCTGTGCAGGTGGAGCGGCTGCTGCCGGGACGGGAGAGTGCATAGCCCTGTTGTGTGGGCTCTGGTGCTTTCGGTGTGTTTACCAGGACCTTGAGATGGAATAGTCGCTCCTTTCAGAAAAATGCATTTTTTGGAACACTAGGTATGGCTTCTGGACTTTCGTACAGATGTACGAGCTGTTCGGCTGATGAGCATCACCACCCCCAGAAACACCTGGAGATGGTTACCTGATGAGCATCACCACCCCCAGAAACACCTGGAGACGGTTGCCTGATGAGCATCACCACCCCCAGAAACACCTGCTGACGGTTGCCTGAGGAGCAGCAACCCGGTAAGCAGCAGCTGAGTATAATAATATATCTAGTATATGTATGTTACATCAATTTTATGTATTTTATGTGGATATATGAAATATAGATATTATACATATCATATTTGTCTATAAAATGGGTAGTAGGTAATAGATATTATCTGTTGGCTATATCATATGTGGTATATATGAAATATATGGAATGTATGTTAGATATTATACATATAATATATATGTTATATAATGGAATTCATATATTTGTATATGTTACTATATGTCTTATGTCTTGCATAGTATATATACATTTTATTTATAATATATATTATATGTAGAAATATATATAATTTGGTAATGGGAAAAAAAAAAAAAAGACAGGAAAAAAAGGAAAAAGCACGGATGCTAGGGAACAGAGATGCAGCCAAGGTGGCATGCTCCCTTTAAAAAAAAAAAAAAAAAAAAATTAATTTAAAGGCAGCATGGCAGAGGAAAGTGAAAAGACATTGAGCAAACAAACCAAAAGCACATGGAACCGAAAAATAGAAGGTGGCACGAGCTGTACGTGAGGAGCAAAGCATTGAAATGAAGGTGGAAAACCAAGGCAAGTAAAAACCATCAGATATGTACGTGACTGCAGAGGCTAAGGGAATGTTTGTACTTGTCAAAGATGGTAAGTAGGCACACAGGGGTAAGAATGAAGTCATTGTTTCCTGGTTTGGGTACTTCCTTGCTGTTCAAGTGCCTGGTAATGGGATGCAGATGTAGCAGACAGCTAAGTTTTTTACTGTCTCTCTTCTAGACAGGTTTCTTTGAACATCACAAAGTTCTCCGAGGGGAATGGCTTAGAAATGCAACACGGCAGCCTGGAAGGGAGGTGAGTCCGCTCCTACGGCGTCCCGTTGTGCGCAGGTACTGTTCATGAAGGAGCTTATAACATTTTGTACAAATGCCTGTGAAGGAAATGATGTGGAGAAGACATACTCAGGCAGTGGGTCCTGTCACTGTCACCTGTCAGTAGGTACGAGAGACAGAAGGAGAGAGAGAGAGAAGAGAAGAGAGGAAAGGAAGATTGGAAGGACAGGTAGGGACACATAACAGGACAGCGACAGAGCATATGACCGGGCCGTGGTTCCCGGCGGGCGTTGTGATGTGGCTTAATTCCTTCGGGGAAGGCGTGCGCCGATGCCCGGGCCTGTCCCCCTGCTAAAACTGGGTCGGTGTCTGGCGGCGGGCTCCAGATCTGTCGATGCGAATGCGGTGCTGTGGTGCCAGGCCTAGGCCTGCGGACAGTGTGCGATGCGTCAGGAAATGCTGCTAGGTAACTGTGAGGGGAAAATGGCGTGGCTGAGGACTGTGGGGCTGGGGGAGGCTTTCCACAGGTGGGCCAAAGAGGATAGCTGTGGCCTGCGTGAGACGGGAGCTTATCACGTGGATCCCGAGGGCTCCCGTTCCCCCCTGAGCTGCTGGACGCTGTGTACAAACCCGCTTCCTGCGGGCATATCCTCTTCGCCCGCTGCATACTGAGGCCTAGAAGATTTGAAGTGGAGCTGCTGGCTTTGATTTAAGTGCATACATACACAGCTGTCCCACAAGGTGAGATGACCTAGGAATAATTTTTCATGCTTGTAATGTGCAAAGCAGCTGTGTGCAGGGAGCCTTTTGGATGGAGTTGTATATGGATGTTCGGTTGAGAAAGATTTATGAGTCTATGACAGAAATCCCTGAAGTGGAATTTGATGTGTATTTCATGTGGATCTTTTGGTGACTGTATTCGTGTGTTTCACAGGGCTGCCTTCATTGCGAGGCTACTGCGTCCGTGTGGAGCTACATCTGCTGGCACTGGCTGTGATTGTCAAGGCACACGTGGAGAACAAAGTGTCCTGCTGGAGCCTCCACCTCTGCCTGTCCTCTGGACGTGGATAAGGGAAGGTATGTGTCGTGTTTAAAATGTGTCAGAGTTGCCGTACTGCACGGTATGTGTTGCTGAGAAGCGGACGTGGAGCATTTTTGCTTTCATCCCTGTTTAGGCAGGCATTTGGTAGCGAGATGGATAAGTGCCAAGAGATATGTGTGTGCATACACATCATCGTGCACAGCGTGTTTACAAGCTTGGTGCAATAACTGTGGCACCTGTGAGTGGTAAGTGACGTGTGCGAGACGTGGGAGGAAGGTACTGGAAAGCGTGGCAGTTCTGTGGGGAAGAAGTGCTACAAAGGCGATGGCCTTGAAATGCGAGGTAGCGGGCTGCAAGTGGGGTGACTGCACTCCTACAGTGGCCTGAAGTGTTCACACAGTGGTCCTGATGAAAGTGAAAACGTGCAGAGGATACCCTCGCACAGTGTGTCCTCTCACTTGGATTTCTTTCTAGGTATGAGACGCGAGGAGTGACAAAAAGACGCCAGGAAAGAAAAAAAAAGAGAGTGGAAAAGAGAAGACGTGCGTGCACAGAAAGGCTCACAGACCTATGGCAGCACTGCGTGGGTCCTGAGGGCACCGTGACGTCAGGTAATGGACCCCGTAGCCACGGGACGGTGGCCGGAGTTGTCCCCCTGGGAAAGTGGGCTCAGTGTGTGGCAGCAGGCTCAGCATCTGTTGCTCCATATGCACTGCTGTGGTATGTGGCCTAGCACTGCGGACAGTGTGGAATGGATTGAAAACACCCTATAAGGTGCCTGTGACATAGGAAATGGCAAGCTTATGTCATGTAAGGGTGGGTGAGGCTTCCCACAGCTGAGGCAAAGAGGATAGATGTCTGTGGCACGTGAGCGGAGCTTACGGCAGGTACCCGAAGGCCTCCTGCTTCCCCCTGAGGTGGGGGAGAGTATGTACAAACCTAGTTCCTGCCGGCATGTACGAGCCTGGATCCTGCGAGCGTTTACTGTTCGCCCGCTGCATGCTGAGGCCTGGACAATTCAGAGGGCGTTCTCGGGCTTGGGCATTATTGCCTACACGCCTGTCCCGGACGGTGAGATGGCTGAGAAGTAATTCTCCGTGAATATAACAAGGTGGCTGCCTGTCAGTGCAAAGTATCTGTCTTGAGGGAGGCCTGTGGATGGAGATCTGTAGGAATGATGGAGTGAGGAAGGATGATGAATGTGTGACAGCAATCCCTGAAATGGAATGGTATGTGGGTGTTCAGGTCAGTACATACTATGATTACATGGCAAAAAAGACCGTGAGTGGCTTAGTGAGAAGGATCAAGTCTGTCAAATCACAGAGAAGGGGGCGATGAGGGGGTTCCTGATTGTATAAGACTGTTGTAAAAGCTTTAGGAAAGAAGGCAGCTTGAAATGTCTTGCTGACAGGTATGGCAAGGGATGTACAGGGTCAGTGACAGTATTTGTGTCTTTCACAGGGCTGCCTGCATTGCAAGGGTAATGCATCCATATGGAGCAACATGTGCTGGCACAGGGTGGGATTGTGAAGGCAGACATTTAGAAGAAAGTGCCCAGCTGGAGCCTTCACATCGGGATGTCCTCTGATGTGAATATGGGAAGGTAGGTTTGGTATTTAAAGAGTGTCATAGTATACATAGCAGGAGGTATGTCTTGGTGAGAAACAAACACAGAGCACCTGAGTTCTCATACATGTTGAGGCAGAGGTTTGGAACAGAAATAGAGAGGTGGCAAGAGATATTCTGTGTGCATACAGAAAACTATGCAGGTTGCGTTTACAAGCTGCATGCAAAAATTGTGACACCTGTGAGTTGCAAGTGACCCATCTAAGAGATCGGAGGTAGGTGCTTGAAGGGATTACAGTTCTGTGCAAAGTGTTACAAAGGAAATGGCTTGGAATGCAAAGTAGCACGCTGGGTGTGAGGTGAGTGCACTCATGCGGTAGCCTGTTGTGTTTCCATACTGCTGTTCATGACAATGACAAGGGTGTCTATAAACACCTCAGAATGAAATGAGGGGCAAAGGACACCTTCACACTGTGTGTCCTCTCCCTTGGATTTGCTCATAGGTATGAGACACAAGGAGCAAAAGAGGACAGAAAAAGAGCGGTGGAACAACAGATGGCCTCACGGCCAGGGACAGGAACAAAGCTTTATCGGCACTGCGTGAGTCACCGCAGCATCGTGACATCGATTCATGGACCCTGAAGCGATGGCACTGTGCCCAGGCCTGTCCCCCCGGGCGAGTGGGATCGGTGAGTTGCAGCAGACTCCACATCTCTTGCTTTCAATGCACTGCTGTGGTATGTGGCCTAGCACTGTGCAGGGCCCCTAAGGAGTAGAAAGGGCCTGTAAGGTGCCTGTGACGTGAAAATGGCACGGTTATTTCATGTGCGGCTGGCTGAGGCTTTCCACGGGGGGGCCAAAGAGGATGCTTGTGTATTGCGTGAGACCGCAGCTTACCGCACGTACCCCGAGGCCTCCCGATCCGCCCTGAGCTGCGGGACGGTCTGTACGAACCCGGTTCCTGCAGGCACATCCTCCTCGCCCGCTGCATACTGAGGCCTAGTGGATTTGCTGTGCAGCTCCTGGCTCGGGTCTTAGTGCATACACAGCTGTCCCAGAAGGTGAGATGACCTAGGAATAATTTTCCATCCGTGTAAAGAGCGGGCCCATTGTCCCTGCAAAGCGGCAGTGTGCAGGGACACTTGTGGATGGAGTGGCATATGGATGTTTGCTGAGCAAGGACAAGCAGTGTGTGACAATTATCCCTGAAATGGAATGCTACGTGGATGTTTGGGCCACTGCAGATTCTGAGTATGTCACAAGAGACCCACAGAGTGGCTTAGTGAGAAAGATGAAGTATGTGAAATGACACAGAAGGGGGTAATGAGGGGATTCATGATTGTATAAGAGTGTTAGAAAGGCTGTAGGAAAGAAGGTGGCCATAAATGTCTCGCTGACAGGGATGGGCAGGGATGGACGGTGTCAGTGACGGGATTTGTGTGTTTCACAGGGCTGCCTGTGTCACAATGGTGCTGCATCCATGTGGAGCTACATGTGCTGGCACTGGGTGTGACAGTGAAGATGGAAATGGAGAAGAATCTGTCCTGTTGGAGCACACAGTTGTGGCTGTCCTACAGATGTGGATATGGGAAGGTATGTGTTGTGTTTGAGAAGTGTTGCAGTTGCCATAGTAGGAGGCATGCATTGCTGAGAAGCAAAAGCGGAGGGGTTGAGGTATTGTACGTGCTGAGGCAGAGATTGGAGAGTGAAAGTGAGAAGTGCAAAGAGATCCTCTGTGCGCATGTAGAGAATTGTGCGAGGTGTGTTGATAGACTGGGTGCGGTACTTGTGAGATGACACCTGTGATTTGTAAGTGCCATGGGTAAGACATGGGAGGTAGGTGCTGCAAGGAATTGGAGTTCTGAACAGAAAGAGTGCTACGATGGAAATGGCTTTGCAATGCAACACGGTAGGCTGCAACTAAGTCCACTCCTACAGTGTCCTCCTGTGTGTACATAGTTGTTTTGATGGAATTTGTGACATTCTGTAGAAATAGCAGTGGAGGAATGAATATGCAAAGGAGATCCTCAGACAGTGTGTCCTCTCACTGTCATTTGTTAGTAGGTATAAGGCACAAGCACAAAGCAATGTGAGCGATCCATGGGTCCCAGGAGCATCCTGACGTAGGTTAATATAGCCCGAAGTCAGGGGCCGATGGCCAGGCCTGTCCCCCTGGCAAAGCAGGGGCAGCATCTTGCAGCAGGCTGCAGCTGTGTGAATATATATGCCATGCTGCAGTGAAAGGCCTAGCACTGCACAGCATGTAGAAGGCATTGAAAGACCCTGTAAGGTAACTGTGACATGAAAATGGCATGGTTATGGCATGGGGGGATGCGTGAAGATTTCCACAGGTGGGCCAGGGAGGGTAGATGTTTATGGCCTGTGAGCACAGATGACAGCATGTAGGCAAAGGCCTCCTGTTCCCCCCTCAGCTGGGGGACAGTGGGTACAAACCTGCTTCCTGCAAGGGTATCCTCTGGACCTGCTGCATGCTGAGGCTTCAACAGCTTGGAGTGCAGCTGCAGGCTTTGACCTCTTGCAGAAGGTGAGATGAGCGAGGAATAATTTTCCCTGGATTTGATCAGCTAGCTACCTAGCTAGCTAGCTAGCTAGGTGGCTGGGTGGCTGGCTGGCTGGCTGGCTGGTGGGCTGGCTGGCTGGCTGGCTGGTGGGCTGGCTGGCTGGCTGGCTAGCTAGCTGGCTGGCAGGCTGGCTGGTTGGTTGGCTGGTTGGTTGGCTGGCTGGCTGGCTGGCTGTCAGTCAGTCAGTCACAGCAAAGTAGCTGTCTTAAGGGAGACTGGTGAATAGAGGTGTATATGAATGTTTTGCTGAAGAAGAATGATGAGTACATGATAACCCTCCCTGGAATGGAATTGGACGTGGAGGTTTGGGTCAGGAAGTAGGAGGAGTATAGAACAAGAAAGCCTGGGAGCAGGTAAGTGAGAAGGATGAAGTAGGTGAATGGGCTTAGAAGAAGGCACGGATGGGGTTATGGATTGTAGAAGAGGCTTGCAAAAGCTGGAGGAAAGAACATGTCTTGAACTGTCTCGGTGACAGGGAACGGGCAGGGATGTACAGGTTGCAGTAACAGCCTTTGTGTGTTTCACAGGGTTGCCTGTATTGCAAGGACACTACATCCGTGTGGAGCTCCGTGGACTGGCACTCGGTGTGATTGTCAAGGCAGAAATGGCAAAGAATCTGTCCTCAGGGAGCATGCAGCTCTGGCTGTCCTAAGCATGCTGATATGAGAAGGTATGTGTCACGTTTCAAAAGTGTTGCACTTGCCGGAGCAGGAGGCATGCATTGCTGAGAAGCAAGCATGGAGCACTTGAATTTTGCTACATGCTCAGGCATAGATTTGAGAGTGAAAGAGAAAAGCACAAAGAGATACTGTGTGCACATAGGGAGAGTGATACTGTATGCACATAGGGAGAGTTGCACAGGTCGTGTTTACAGGCTCGCTGCAGTAATTGTGAGACCTGTGAGGTCTAAGTGGCATGTGTAAGACACGGTAAGACATGTCTAGGAGGTCGATGTTGCAAAGAATTACAGTTATGAGCGGAAAGGGTGCTACGAAGGCAATGGCTTTGAAATACAGGACGGCAGGCCCAAAAGTGATGGAAATCCACTCCTACAGCGCCCTCTGTTGTCGAGGTAGTGTTTCTGATGGAACTTGGGACGTTCTCTACAAATACCTGGGAAGGAATGGATGTGCAAAGGAGACCCTGGCAGGTTGTATCCTGTCACTGGCAACTGGTCTTAGGTTTGAAAGACACAAGGACAGAGAGGAAGAGAAAAAGAAGAGGGGAGGGACAGGTAGGGCCACAGGAACAAACATGGACAAAGCAATGTGAGCGGTCCATAGGTCCCGGGGCCATCCTGAGGTAGGTTAATATAGGCTGAAGTCATGGGTCGATGGCCAGGCTTGTCCCCCTGGCAAAGCAGGGGCAGCATCTTGCAGCAGGCTGCAGATGTGTGGATATACATGCATTGCTGCGGTGCAAGGCCTAGCACTGCAGAGCATGTGGAATGCATTGAAAGACCCTGTAAGGTAACTGTGACATGAAAATGGTATGGTTATGGCACGTGGGGCTGGATGGGGATTTGCACAGGTGGGCCAAGGAGGGTAGATGTTTATGGCCTGGCAGCACAGATGACAGCATGTAGGCAAAGGCCTCCTGTTCCCCCCTCAGCTGGGGGACAGTGGGTACAAACCTACTTCCTGCAAGCAGATCCTCTTTGCTCGGTGCACAATGAAGCTTGGACCATTTGGAGTGCAGCTCCAGGCTTGGACCTCTCCCAGAAGGTGAGATGACTGAGGAATAGTTTTCCCTGAATGTGATCAGCTAGCTAGCTAGCTAGGTAGCTAGCTAGGTAGGTAGGTGGCTGGCTCACTGTCTGTCCGTGAGTGAGTAAGTGCAAAGTAGCTGTCTTGAGGAAGACTGGTGGATACAGGTGGATATGAGTGTTTAGGTGAAGACAAATGATGACTATGTGATAACCCTCCCTGGAATGGAATGGTACGTGGATTTTTGGGTCAGGAAGTAGGAGGAGTATGGAACAGGAAAGCCTGGCAGTGGGTTGGTGACAAGGATGAAGTAGGTGAATGGGCATAGAAGGAGGCACTGAGCGGGTTATGGATGGTAGAGAAGTGTTGCAAAAGCTGGAGGAAAGAATGTACCTTGAAGTGTCTCTGTGACAAGGAACATGCAGGAATGTACAGGTTGCAGCAACAGTATTTCTCTGTTTCACCACGTTGCCTGTATTGCAAGGACACTACATGCATGTGGAGCTCCATGGGCTGGCACGTGGTTTGAGTATCAAGGCTGAAATGGAGAAGAATCTGTCCTCAGGGAGCATGCAGCTCTGGCTTTCCAAAGTATGCTGATATGAGAAGGTATGTGTCACATTTCAAAAGTGTTGCACTTGCCGGAGCAGGAGGCATGCATTCCTGAGAAGCAAGCATGGAACACTTGAATTTTGCTACATGTTCAGGCATAGTTTTGACAGAGAGAGGGAAAAGTACAAAGAGATACTGTGTGCACATAGGGAGAGGGATACTGTATGCACATAGGCAGAGTTGCACCGGTCATGTTTACAGGCTGGGTGCAATAATTGTGAGACCTGTGAGGTGTAAGTGGCATGTGCAAGACACGGTAAGACATGTCTAGGAGGTCGATGTTGCAAAGAATTGCAGTTATGAGCAGAAAGGGTGCTACGAAGGCAAGGGCTTTGAAATGCAGCACGGCAGGCCCAAAAGTGATGGAAATCCACTCCTACAGCGCCCTCTGGTGTCGAGGTAGTGTTTCTGATGGAACTTGGGACGTTCTCTACAAATACCTGGGAAGGAATGGATGTGCAAAGGAGACCCTGGCAGGTTGTGCCCTGTCACTGGCATCTGGTCTTAGGTTTGAAAGACACAAGGACAGAGAGGAAGAGAAAAAGAAGAGGGGAGGGACAGGTAGGGCCACAGGAACAAACATGGACAAAGCAGTGTGAGCGATCCACAGGTCCCAGGGACATCCTGAGGTGGCTTAATGTAGCCTGAAGTCATGGGTCGATGGCCAGGCCTGTCCCCCTGGCAAAGCAGGGGCAGCGTCTTGCAGCAGGCTGCAGATGTGTGCATATACATGCATTGCTGCGGTGCAAGGCCTAGCACTGCAGAGCATGTGGAATGCATTGAAACACCCTGTAAGGTAACTGTGACATGAAAATGGTATGGTTATGGCATGTGGGACTGGATGGGGATTTGCACAGGTGGGCCAAGGAGAGTAGATGTTTATGGCCTGGCAGCAGACATGACAGCATGTAGGCAAAGGCCTCCTGTTCCCCCCTGAGCTTGGGGACAGTGGGTACAAACCTACTTCCTGCAAGCAGATCCTCTTTGCTCGGTGCACACTGAAGCTTGGACCATTTGGAGTGCAGGTCCAGGCTTGGACCTCTCACAGAAGGTGACAGGAATGAGGAATAATTTTCCCTGAATGTGATCAGCTAGCTAGCTAGCTAGGTAGCTAGCTAGGTAGGTAGGTGGCTGGCTCACTGTCACTCCGTGAGTGAGTAAGTGCAAAGTGGCTGTCTTGAGGAAGACTGGTGGATACAGGTGTATATGAGTGTTTAGGTGAAGACGAATGATGACTACGTGATAACCCTCCCTGGAATGGAATGGTACGTGGATTTTTGGGTCAGGAAGTAGGAGGAGTATGGAACAGGAAAGCCTGGCAGTGGGTTGGTGACAAGGATGAAGTAGGTGAATGGGCATAGAAGGAGGCACTGAGCGGGTTATGGATGGTAGAGAAGTGTTGCAAAAGCTGGAGGAAAGAATGTACCTTGAAGTGTCTCTGTGACAAGGAACATGCAGGGATGTACAGGTTGCAGCAACAGTATTTCTGTGTTTCACCAGGTTCCCTGTATGACAAGGGCACTACATGCATGTGGAGCTCCATGGGCTGGCACGTGGTTTGAGTGTGAAGGCTGAAATGGAGAAGAATCTGTCCTCGGGGAGCATGCAGCTCTGGCTGTCCTAAGTATGCTGATATGAGAAGGTATGTGTCACGTTTCAAAAGTGTTGCACTTGCCGGAGCAGGAGGCATGTATTCCTGAGAAGCAAGCATAGAGCAGTTGAAATTTGCTACATGTTCAGGCATAGATTTCACAGTGAAAGAGAAAAGTACAAACAGATACTGTGTGCACATAGGGAGAGTGATACTGTATGCACATAGGGAGAGTTGTACAAGTCGTGTTTACAGGCTCACTGCAATAATTGTGAGACCTGAAAGGTCTAAGTGGCATGTGTAAGACACAGTAAGACATGTCTAAGACGTCTAAGTTGCAAAGAATTGCAGTTCTGAGCAGAAAGGCTGCTACAAAGGCAAGGGCTTTGAAATGCAGGACGGCAGGCCCAAAAGTAATGGAAATCCACTCCTACAGCGCCCTCTGGTGTCGAGATACTGTTTCTGATGGAACTTGGGACGTTCTCTACAAATACCTGGGAAGGAATGGATGTGCAAAGGAGACCCTCACACGCTGTGTCCTGTCACTGGCATCTGGTCTTAGATTTGAAAGACACAAGGACAGAGAGGAAGAGAAAAAGAAGAGAGGAGGGACAGGTCGGGCCACAGGAACAAACAGGGACAAAGCAATGTGAGCGGTCCACAGGTCCCGGGGCCATCCCGAGGTGGCTTAATGTAGCCTGAAGTCATGGGTCGATGGCCAGGCCTGTCCCCCTGGCAAAGCAGGGGCAGCGTCTTGCAGCAGGCTGCAGATGTGTGCATATACATGCATTGCTGCGGTGCAAGGCCTAGCACTGCACAGCATGTGGAATGCATTGAAACACCCTGTAAGGTAACTGTGACATGAAAATGGTATGGTTATGGCATGTGGGACTGGATGGGGATTTGCACAGGTGGGCCAAGGAGGGTAGATGTTTATGGCCTGGGAGCACAGATGACAGCATGTAGGCAAAGGCCTCCTGTTCCCCCCTGAGCTGGGGGACAGTGGGTACAAACCTACTTCCTGCAAGCAGATCCTCTTTGCTCGGTGCACGCTGAAGCTTGGACCATTTGGAGTGCAGCTCCAGGCTTGGACCTCTCACAGAAGGTGACAGGAATGAGGAATAATTTTCCCTGGATGTGATCAGCTAGCTAGCTAGCTAGCTAGCTAGCTAGGTAGGTAGGTGGCTGGCTCACTGTCACTCCGTGAGTGAGTAAGTGCAAAGTGGCTGTCTTGAGGAAGACTGGTGGATACAGGTGTATATGAGTGTTTAGGTGAAGACGAATGATGACTATGTGATAACCCTCCCTGGAATGGAATTGTACGTGGATTTTTGGGTCAGGAAGTAGGAGGAGTATGGAACAGGAAAGCCTGGCAGTGGGTTGGTGACAAGGATGAAGTAGGTGAATGGGCATAGAAGGAGGCACTGAGGGGGTTATGGATGGTAGAGAAGTGTTGCAAAAGCTGGAGGAAAGAATGTGCCTTGAAGTGTCTCTGTGACAAGGAACATGCAGGGATGTACAGGTTGCAGCAACAGTATTTCTGTGTTTCACCAGGTTGCCTGTATTACAAGGGCACTACATCCATGTGGAGCTCCATGGGCTGGCACGTGGTTTGAGTGTCAAGGCAGAAATGGAGAAGAATCTGTCCTCGGGGAGCGTGCAGCTCTGGCTGTCCTAAGTATGCTGATATGAGAAGGTATGTGTCACGTTTCAAAAGTGTTGCACTTGCCACAGCAGGAGGCATGGATTCCTGAGAAGCAAGCATGGAGCACTTGAATTTTGCTACATGCTCAGGCATAGATTTGAGAGTGAAAGAGAAAAGTACAAAGAGATACTGTGTGCACATAGGGAGAGTGATACTGTATGCACATAGGGAGAGTTGTACAGGTCGTGTTTACAGGCTCGCTGCAATAATTGTGAGACCTGGGAGGTGTAAGTGGCATGTGTAAGACACGGTAAGACATATGTAAGACGTGGGTGTTGCAAAGAATTGCAGTTCTGAGCAGAAAGGCTGCTACAAAGGCAATGGCTTTGAAATGCAGGACGGCAGGCCCAAAAGTGATGGAAATCCACTCCTACAGCGCCCTCTGGTGTCGAGGTACTGTTTAGGATGGAACTTGTGACGTTCTCTAGAAATACCTGGGAAGGAATGGATGTGCAAAGGAGACCCTCACACGGTGTGTCCTGTCAGTGGCATCTGGTGTTAGGTTTGAGAGACACAAGGACAGAGAGGAAGGGAAAAAGAGGAGAGGAGGGACAGGTAGGGCCACAGGAACGAACAGGGACACAGCAATAGGAGCGGTCTTTAGGTCCCGGGGGCATCCTGAGGTGGCTTAATATAGCCCGAAGTCATGGGCCAATGGCCAGGCTTGTCCCCCTGGCAAAGCAGGGGCAGCATCTTGCAGTAGGCTGCAAATCTGTCGATTTCTATGCAGTGCTGCCATGAAAGGCCTAGCACTGCACAGCATGTGGAATGCATTGAAAGACCCTGTAAGGTAACTGTGACATGAAAATGGCATGGTTATGGCATGGGGGGCTGCGTGAAGATTTCCACAGGTGGGCCAAGGAGGGTAGATGTTTATGGCCTCTAAGCACAGATGACAGCATGTAGGCAAAGGCCTCCTGTTCCCCCCTGTCCTGGGGGACAGTGGGTACAAACCTGCTTCCTGCAAGGGTATCCTCTGGACCTGCTGCATGCTGAGGCTTCCACAGCTTGGAGTGCAGCTGCAGGCTTTGACCTCTTGCAGAAGGTGAGATGACTGAGGAATAATTTTCCCTGGATTTGATCAGATAGTAGTAGCTAGCTAGCTGGCTGGCTGGCTGGCTGGCTGGCTCGCGGCTAGCTAGCTAGCTGGCTGGCTGGCTGGCTCCCCCGGCTGGCTGTCAGTCAGTCAGTCAGTCAGTCAGTCAGTCACAGCAAAGTAGCTGTCTTAAGGGAGACTGGTAAATAGAGGTGTATATGAATGTTTTGCTGAAGAAGAATGATGAGTACATGATAACCCTCCCTGGAATGGAATGGTACATGGAGGTTTGGGTCAGGAAGTAGGAGGAGTATAGAACAAGAAAGCCTGGGAGCAGGTAAGTGACAAGGATGAAGTAGGTGAATGGGCATAGAAGAAGGCACTGATGGGGTTATGCATTGTAGAAAAGTCTTGCAAAAGCTGGAGGAAAGAACATACCTTGAACTGTCTCTGTGACAGGGAACGGGCAGGGATGTACAGGTTGCAGTAACAGCCTTTGTGTGTTTCACAGGGTTGCCTGTATTGCAAGGACGCTACATCCATGTGGAGCTCCATGGGCTGCCACTCGGTGTGATTGTCAAGGCAGAAATGGAGAAGAATCTGTCCGGGGGGAGCATGCAGCTCTGGCTGTCCTAAGTCTGCTGATATGAGAAGGTATGTATCACGTATCAAAAGTGTTGCACTTGCCAGAGCAGGAGGCATGTATTCCTGAGAAGCAAGCATGGAACAGTTGAATTTTGCTACATGTTGAGGCATAGATTGGAGAGTGAAAGAGAAAAGTACAAAGAGATACTGTGTGCACATAGGGGGAGGGATACTGTATGCACATAGGGAGAGTTGTACGGGTCGTGTTTACAGGCTCACTGCAGTAATTGTGAGACCTGTGAGGTCTAAGTGGCATGTGTAAGACACGGTAAGACATGTGTAACACGTGGGTGTTGCAAAGAATTGCAGTTCTGAGCAGAAAGGCTGCTACAAAGGCAAGGGCTTTGAAATGCAGGACGGCAGGCCCAAAAGTGATGGAAATCCACTCCTACAGCGCCCTCTGGTGTCGAGGTACTGTTTAGGATGGAACTTGGGACGTTCTCTAGAAATACCTGGGAAGGAATGGATGTGCAAAGCAGACCCTCCCACGGTGTGTCCTGTCACTGGCATCTGGTCTTAGGTTTGAAAGACACAAGGACAGAGAGGAAGGGAAAAAGAGGACAGGAGGGACAGGTAGGGCCACAGGAACGAACAGGGACACAGCAATAGGAGCGGTCCATAGGGTGCCAGGGGCATCCTGAGGTGAGTTAATATAGACTGAAGTCATGGGCCGATGGCCAGGCCTTTCCCCCTGGCAAAGCAGCGTCAGCATCTTACAGCAGGCTCCAGATGTGTGCATATACATGCATTGCTGCACTGTAAAGCAAGTGGAATGCATTGAAAGGCCCTGTAAGGTAACTGTGACATGAAAATGGTATGTTTATGGCACGTGGGGCTGGATGAGGGTTTGCACAGGTGGGCCAAGGAGGCCATGTTTATGGCCTTCGAGCAGAGGTGACAGCATGTAGGCAGAGGCCTCCCGTTCCCCCCTGAGCTGGGGGACAGTGGGTACAATGCATATCCTCCTTGCTAGGTGCATGCTGAAGCTTGGACCATTTGGAGTACAGCTGCAGGGTTTGACATCTTCCAGAAAGTGAGATGAATGAGGAAAAATTTTCCCTGGATGTCATCAGCTAGGTAGGTAGCTAGGTAGGTAGGTAGATAGCTGGCTGGCTGGCTAGCTGGCTGGCTGGCTGGCTGGCTGGCTGGCTGGCTGGCTGACTTTCAGTCAGTCAGTCGGTCAGGCAGTGCAAAGTAGCTGTCTTGAGGGAGACTGGTGGATACAAGTGTATATGAATGTTTTGCTGAAGAAGAATGATGAGTACATGATAACCCTCCCTGGAATTGAATTGTACGTGGAGGTTTGGGTCAGGAAGTAGGAGGAGTATGGAACAAGAGAGCCTGGGAGTGGGCTGGTGAGAAGGATGAAGTAGGTGAATGGACATAGAAGGAGACGGTGAGGAGGTTATGGATTGTTGAAGAGGCTTGCAAAAGCTGTAGGAAAGAATGTGCCTTGAAGTGTCTCGGTGACAAGGAACGTGCAGGGATGTACAGGCTGCAGCAACAGTCTTTGTGTGTTTCTCAGGGTTGCCTGTATTGCAAGGACACTGCATCCATGTGGAGCCCCATGGGCTGGCACTGGTGTGAGGGTCAAGGCAGAAATGGAGAAGAATCTGTCCTGGGGGAGCATGCAACTCTGGCTGTGCTAAGTATGCTGGTATGAGAAGGTATGTGTCATGGTTCAAAAGTGTTGCAGTTGCCATAGCAGGAGGCATGTATTACTGAGAAGCCAGCACGGAGCAGTTGGAATCTGGGCACCTGTTCAGGCATAGTTTTGATAGAGAGAGGGAAAACTACAAAGTGATAGTGGGTGCACATAGGGAGAGTTGTGCAGGTCGTGTTTACAGGCTCGGTGCAATAATTGTGAGACCTGTGAGTTGTCAGTGCCGCGTGTAAGACGTGGGACATGGGTGTTGGAAAGAAGTGCAATTCTGAGCACAAAGGGTGCTATGGAGGCAATGGCTTTGAAATGCAAGACGGCAGACTGGAAGTGACAGGAGTCCACTCCTACAGCACCCTCTTGTGTCAAGGTAGTGTTTAGGATGGAACTTGGGACGTTCTCTAGAAATACCTGGGAAGGAATGGATGTGCAAAGGAGACCCTCACACGGTGTGTGCTGTGAGTGGCATCTGTTCGTAGCTATGACAGACACAAGGAGAGACAGAGAGAAAAAGAGGAGTGGAAGGACACGTAGGGCCACAGGAACAAACAGGGACAAAGCAATAGCAGCGGTCCATGCGTCCCAGGGGCATCCTGAGGTGGGTTAACATAGGCTGAAGTCATGGGCCCATGGCCAGGCCTGTCCCCCTGGCAAAGCAGGGGCAGCATCTTGCAGCACACTGCAGCTGTGTGGATATATATGCCGTGCTGCAGTGAAAGGCCTAGCACTGCACAGCATGTCAAAGGCATTGAAACACCCTGTAAGGTAACTGTGACATGAAAATGGCA
The DNA here is from genome assembly GCF_008360975.1 of Lichenostomus cassidix. Classification (NCBI taxonomy): domain Eukaryota; kingdom Metazoa; phylum Chordata; class Aves; order Passeriformes; family Meliphagidae; genus Lichenostomus; species Lichenostomus cassidix. Next base: position 428,548 of record NW_028147553.1, read on the forward strand.
CGGTTATAGCATGTGACAGTGGGTTCAGGTTTGCACACGTGGGCCACGGAGGGTAGATGTTTATGGCCTGCGAGCAGAGGTGACCGCATGTAGGCAAAGGCCTCCCGTTCCCCCCTGAGCGGGGGGACGGTGGGTACAAACCTGCTTCCTGCAAGCGTATCCTCTCGGCCTGCTGCGTGCTGAGGCTCGGACGACTTGGAGTGCAGCCACGGGCTTTGGCCTCTGTGCGTACACACCTCTCGCAGAAGGTGAGATGACTTCATAAGAACTTTGCCTGGACATAATCAGCAGCTGGCTGAATGTCAATACAAAGTATGTGTCTTCAGAGAAACTTGTGGATGGAGTGAGATAGGAATGTTTGGGTGAAGAAGAATGCCGAGTGTGTGATGACCATCCCTGGAGGGGAATTGCAACTCTGCAGAGTATGGAGTGCATGCACTGTTGGACAGCCTTTGCTCCAGGCAAGTGTGAAGAAGCCGTGGAGATGGATTAGAAGGTATTAGACTGGGTGGTTGCGGTGGGATGACATGGGTGGGTAAGAGATAGTGCACCTGATTGAGAATTTGTAGAATACTGTGAAACTTTGATGTGTTACTGTGGCTGAGCAGGCCTGAAACCCTCCGCTGTGTCACGACTTCAACAGGCGGCTGGTGGGTAGGAGGCCCAGGAGGACGTGGCATCGGGCGCTCGGACTAGCACGTGTGCGGAGCCGTGCGGAAATGACTGACACGTGTGTCGTGTTCTCTTCCAGACGGTGGGGTTTCGCTGCTGCTGGAGTTGCCTATCCCGGCGAGGATATTGTGGTGATGTGGCATGCATAGAGAAGGGAAAGATGGCATCTGTTCTGTTCCAAAAGATATAGAAAACAAAATGACATGAAAGGCTGCTGAAGGAAAATTGTTATGACTGACTGCTACTGTTGCAAAATGTATCATCGGGTTAAAAATATTGTGTCACTGGAGTCAAAGGTTTGGTTTGGGTTTCCCCTGGGAAAAGAAATGTTTGCTTTCTTCCAGGGCGATGTTGTGCCACATGAGGCCTGGTGAATTCAGCATAGCAAGAGCTTGGGATTGACCCCCAAAGATAAGCAGAAAGACAAGCACTGTGAACGGAACATCCAGCAGGAACATGTGGTTCTCCAGAAGACATGAGGGATATCACAAGCAGCTAGGCCAGAGCACCTGCAGCAGGGCTGAAGACATCCTGGCCCAGAGAAATGACTGCTAAAAACAAGTGAAGAATGTCATAAGCATGACAGACAAGGACATTGGAGTGCAACGAGACACCGAATATGGGGAGTTTGCTCCACTTTGGACGAATGAACACTGAGGCAATGCTTTCCTATTGGCTTTTACTGTATGCACTATCTGAGAAACGGAGTAAAAGCTCTGTAGTCTGGAATGGTTGTCTCTGCACACCCGGGCTATGGGGGGATGAGATGATTGCTGTGGTACGTGCTGGGCACAAAATAAAGTCATGCCTTGAGTGTGTAACATGAAAATGTTGTTGCAGAGTTTTTCCATTTTTTTCTGCAGATTGGGTGACACTAGTAAACACGTGGCAGTAGTGTAGAGGTGGAAAAAAAACCCCCAAGACTGCAGAAGTGATCACTGCAAAAGCACAGGATGGGGTAACACATGCACACAGAAGTGAATGCAGGCACGAAACAAGTGAAAAAACCCCAGCGATACACAGTAGAAGCCCCTAGGAAATACTGTACAATGAGATAAGCAAAATGGACGTAGTTGGGAGAAACAACTGTATATATGCTAGTGCTGCAGTATCCCCCAAAATGTGTTTTGGTTTTCAAGAATCATAAATGGTGCTTTCAAAAAGTGATGAAAAGACCCAGTGAGATTTGAGAGAATGGTAATTTGTGCTAATACAGTTGAGGGAAAGCATGTAAAAACCATGCACTGAACCTTAGGAAAATTCTCTAGCAAAGGAGCTCCAAAAATGGGGAAAAAAGTAAAACGCTAAAGAAGCAACGGCTCCCCTGTTGCCATAGCGACGGGCGGGCGGAGACAGGCGTAGCTTAGGGCGGACTGAGGGGGCACCGAGGGGCGGGCTCTTGGGCGGGGTAGGGGGAGCGGCAGGGCCGTGGCTGTGTGCCGAGCCCCGTGACGTCGAGGGGCGGGGTGTGGAGACCACCGGAGGCGTGGCTTTGTCCCGGGCAGGGCGCCGACAGGGGCGGGGCCGAGGGAGGGACGACAGGCGGAGCAGTGGGTGGAGTACCGTGACGGACGCAGAATCGGGGGCGGGGAAGTGGGCAGGGCTTTGTTGACGTCATTGTGCGGCGAAAAGGATATGCCCCCAAAAAAAGGATTTAAAATTAAGGAGCCACTCTGGCTCGGTGGGTATGGCCTTAAGCCGAATCTCTGCACGTCAGGGGTTCGAATCCCACCGCGGGCTAGCCCGTGCGTGTGCTAGGCACGTCACGGCCCCGTAGTCCGGGAGCCCGCCGGGCCCGCCTACCCCCACTGGAACGTAAGTGAGGCACGTGTGCCAGAAGGTGGGGCGACAAAGGCGGGCCCCCCCGCGAGGGGGGGCAGCCCAGGTGGGCCCGCCGCAGGGGGGGGGCTGCCGCTGCAGCTCCCCGCAGGGGGGGGGGATGGCGCCGCCCGGAAGGGGCCTCCCTGGGTGCCCCCCGGCATCTACCGCGCCGCGCGCGGCAGCGCGCGGCGCGCGCCGAAAATCGGGGGCGGCACGTGATGCCAGGGGGGGTGGCTGAGGGCACCGAGGTGCCAAAAATTACTTTTTCCACCTACAACGCACTAACAAACACTTCACCTTCAAACTCTCTCCATCACCAACAACAAATACTTCTTTACTCACATTTTAGTCTCCTATCAAACTCTGCCTCCTTTCATGCCTTAACACATCTCACTCACACACACACACACACACACCCAAACACACTGCATATACATTCACCAACTCAAACACACTCACATTAACAACAAATAAACCCTCTTCCCAAACTTTGCAAAACACTCCATTTATCCACCTCTTGCCTTCTACAAAACTCACATACTCTCTCCAAACCCTTGCCGCCTTGCTTACGCCACCATTGGAGCTCCTTGCTTGCGCCATTCAAGCCACGCTGACGCTTCTTCATTTACCACACCGATCCCTTCCTAAGCCACTTTGACCTTTCACCCCTCACGCTCACAACAACAAAACCTCAGCTCGCACATCCTTCACCTTTGCATTCCCACCTTTACTCCCTCAACATTTCTTCCACGTGCCACTTCCTGCCATCATTACTTCCCTGCAACCAATCGCTTCACGGTACCACTCTGAAAGACAAACGAAATTTAACAATCATCTCAAACACCTCCATCTGGCCTCCAGCCACCTACAAACCTCTTCGAACACCATGTCTAACTGCCAGATGGGCACCTCTCTCCCATGGAAAATCAATCTCCCACCGCTTTGCCCATCTGGTCCTCTCCTTACCGATGCCGTGGTCGGGCCCGGATGCCTCTCATGTCTGACTCCGTGCGCTTGGTTCTCACACATTGGCTATTAGGGCACGGGACTCATGTTATAAAAGCGGATCAAACACAACAAACAGCCGCTCCTGCTGCTGAGCCACCAACTTCCAGCCTCTCCCTCCTTGCCACTTGCTACACACCACTCCCTCAAGCCTGCTGCCTACCTCTGTCACCTTCTCACAATTGGGTGGCTTGGGCCTCCCCTTTGCATATGCTCTCTGAACACCTTGCCACCGTGTCCCCCATGCTCATCTCCTCCCTCGGCTACCGATTCGGCGCCTCCACGCAAAAAGTGCCCCGCAAATCAAACGCGGGGTATATGTATGTGTGTGTGTGAGTGTGTGTATATGTATATCTGTGTATATCTGTGTCTCTATATATATACATATGTGTGTATATATACATATCTGTATGTATATACATATGTGTGGGTGTATATATATATGGGTACATATATGTGTGTGTATATAGGTGTATGTGTATATATATGTAGGTGTCTATATATGTATGTCTGTGTGTGTATATATGTCTGTGTGTATATATACATGTCTGTGTGTATATATATATCTGTGTGGGTATATATCTGTCTCTTTATATATACATAAGTGTATATATACATATGTGTGTATATACATGTGTGTGTATATATTTCTCTGTCTATACATACATATGTGTGTATATATACATATATGTCTATATATATTTGTATGTCTGTATATATATATGTGTGTGAATATATACATGTGTGTGTATATATACATGTCTGTGTATATATATATATATGTCTGTGGGTATATATATGTCGATGTATAGATACATGTGGGTATATTTACATATGTGTGTACATACATGTGTGTATATATGTGTGTATACACAATATGTCTGTATATATACATATGTGTATATACACACATATGTGTGTATATATACATACATGTGTACATCTTTGTGTGACTATATATATGAGTGTGTGTATATATATGGTGTGTATATATATGTGCGTACATATATGTGTGTGTATATATATGAGTGTGGGTATATATATGTGACTGTGTGTATATATATATCTGTATATATACACATATGTGTATATATATATGTGTGTGTATATATATGAGTGTGGGTATATATATGTGACTGTGTGTATATATATATATCTGTATATATACACATATGTGTATATATATATGTGTATATAAATACATATGTGTATATATATGTGTGTGTATATATATGTGTGTGTATATGTACATATGTGTGTATATATACATATCTCTATATGCATATGTGGGTATGTATATATGTCTATATATATGTGCTTGTATAAATATGTTTGTGTTTATATACATATGGGGGTGTATATATATGTGTCTATATACATCTGTATATATATGTGTGTGTATATATATATGTCTGTATATGTAGCTGTGGGTATATATACACATGTGTGTATATATACATATGTGTCTGTATATATACATATGTGCATGTATATACATATGTGTGTGGATATATATGTGTGGATATGTGTGTGTATATATATGTGTCTCTGTGTATATACATGTATGTCTATACATATATGTGTGTGCATATTCTGTATGTCTGTGTATATATACATGTGTGCATATATACATATGAGTGTTTATAGACATATGACTGCATATATATGTCTGTATATATATATATCTGTGTATATATATATATGGTGTGTATAAATATGTCTGTGTATCTGTATGTGTATATATATACATATGTGTGTATATAAGTGTCTGAGTGTGTGTGTATATATGTGTGGATGTGTATATATATGGTGTGTATAAATATATCTGTGTATCTCTATCTGTATATATATACATATGTGTGTGTATATATATATATGTAAGTGCATAAATATGTGTAGGTGTGTGTATATATATGCTGTGAATAAATAAGTGTGTCTATCTGTATGTGTATATATATACATATCTATATATATATGTGTGTGTATATATATGGTGTATATAAATATGTGTGTGTATCTGTATGTGTATATATATACATATGTGTGTATATATATGTGTCAGTGGATATATATACGTGTGTGTATATATATATGGTGTGTATAAATATGTCTGTGTATCTGTATGAGTATATATATACATATGTCTGTATATATATGTGTGTCTGCATATGTATGTGTGTGTGTGTGTATATACATATGCTGTATATAAATAGGTGTGTGTGTGTGTATGTGTATGTCTATATATATACAGTTCTATGTATATATCTCTGTGTATGCATATATATGAGTAGGTGTGTATATTTATATGGTGTGTATAAATATATGGGTGTATCTGTATATATATATACATATATGTATATATATATGTGTCTGCAAAACCAAAAAAAAACAAAAAACAAAAAAATGCATATATATGTCTGTGTGTGTCTGTGTATATATATATGGTGTGTATATTTATGTGTGTATATCTATATGTGTATATATACATATGTGTGTATATATATATGTCTGTGCATATATATGAGTGGGTGTGTATACATATGGTGTGTATAAATATGTGTCTGTATCTATATGTATATCTATATACAAATGTGTAAATATATATGTGTGTATGCATATATATGTCTGTGTCTGTATATATATAGTGTGTATCAATATGTGTCTGTATCTATAGGTGTATATATATACATATGTGAGAGTATATATGTGGGTATGCATATATATGTGTGTGTGTATATATATATATGGTGTGTATAAATATGTGTCAATATCTATATGTTTATATATACATATGTGTGTATATATCTGTAAATGTCTATATATACATGTGTGTGTATATATATGGTGTGTATAAATATTTATGTGTATCTGTATGAGTATATATATACATATGTCTGTATATATATGTATGTCTGCAAATATATGTGTGTATGTGTGTGTGTGTGTATATGTATGGTGTATATAAATATGTGTGTGTGTATGTGTATGTCTATATATATACATTTCTGTGTATAGATCTCTGTGTATGCATATATATCAGTAGGTGTGTGTATATATATATGGTGTGTATAAATATATGGGTGTATCTCTCTATATATATACATATATGTATATATATATGTGTCTGTGCATATATATGTCTGTGTGTGTCTGTGCATATTTATATGGTGTGTCTATTTAGGTGTGTGTATCTATAGGTGTATATATATACATATGTGTGTATATATATATCTCTGTGCATATATAGGAGTGGGTGTGTATATATATATGGTGTGTATAAATATGTGTCTCTATCTATATGTATATCTATACACAGATATGTGAATATATATGTGTGTATGCATATATATGTCTGTGTCTGTATATATATGGTGTGTTGAATATGTGTGTGTATCTATAGGTGTATATATATACATATGTGTGAGTATATATGTGTGAATGCATATATATGTGTGGGTATATGTATATATATGGTGTGTCTAATTATGTATCAATATCTATATGTGTATATATATAAAAATGTGTGTATATATATGTGAATGTGTACATATATATGTGTGTGTATATACATGTCTGTGTATCAATATATGTATTTATACATATATGTGTATAATTACATGTGTGCATTTATATGTCTGTATATATATATCTGTGGGTATATATATCTGTGTGTCTCTATATGTGTGTATATATACATATATGTGTATAAATAAATGTCTGTATATATATGTCTGTATATACAGAGGTGTGTGTATATATATATCTATCTGTGTATATGTCTGTATATGTGTGTGTGTATATATACATATCTGTTTGTATACACATATATGTGTGTCTATATATCTCTGTATATATGTGTGCATATATATTTGCGTCTGCGTATATATATCTGTGCGTGTGTATATATATGTGTGTGTATATATATGTGTCTCTGTATAGATATAGGTGAGTGTATATATACATGTCTGTGTATACATATATGTGTGTGGCTATATATGTGTGTCTGTGTATATACACGTCTGTGTATATATACAAATGTGTGTATATACATATGGTGTATATATATACTTCTGTGTAGACATACATATAGCCGTATATATACATATGTCTGCATATATATGGGTGTGTGTATATATATGTGAGTGGATATATACATGTATGTATATATACATATATGGGTGTATCCGTACATATATGTGTATATATATGTATCTGTGTGTATATATATATATGTGACTGTATATATACATGTATGTCTATACATATAGGTGTATGGCTATATATGTCTGTGTATATATACATATGTGTATATATACATATCTGTGTGTATACATATGCTGTATATATATATTTCTGAATATACATACATATGGGCGTATATAAACAAATGTCTGTATATATATGGGTATGTGTAGATATATGTCGGTGTGTATATGTACGTCTGTGTATATATACATATCTGGGTGTATCCCTACATATCTATGTACATATATGGGTGTGTGTATATATATGTATAACCGTGTATATATATGTCTGTGTGTACATATATATGGTGTGTATATACATATCTGTGTATATAGGTGTGTCTGTGTATATATATGTCGAAAGCTGGCTTCTAGAGAAGGGACACGCAGATGGACATAGATTGCTTATTAACCAGCCGCTTCTTGACAATGGCCATATTCGGCCAACTATTAAATACATACCTTCGTCCGATCGGCGATCTAAGGTCACCGTGACTTTCCTTCGACGTGGAGATCGTAGGAGCCGTCCGGAATGCGTTCATTGGCGACAAATAGGCAGAAATCGGGCATTATAGGGAAACGTACATACATGTTAAGGCAAGTAGCCAAACTTAGGCCGTGGAAGTATAGAACCAATACTATTGTATGATTGCACAATAGGCATGAGTTAGTTAACTACAATAGAAATTGGATGCTGTAAATGAATAAACTGAAGCTTGTGATAAATTCATATTGGTTTCTCAAGCCTCCATTTCTCAGCATATATATATGTGTGGATATATATATTTGTGAGCATGTATATATATGTCTGTGTGTGTACATATATATGGTGAGTATATACAGATGTGTGTATATATATGTCTGTGTGTATATATATCTGTGTATATATATATATGTGTGTGTATATATATGTGTGTGTATATATATCTGTGCGTGTCTATATATATGTGAGTGTATATCTACATATGTGTGTGTATACATATATGTATGTGGATGTATAGGTGTGTCTCTGTGTATATACATGTGTGTATATATATATACATATGTGTGTATATACATATGGTATATATATATATATTTGTGTGTATACATACATATGGGCGTATATATACATATCTGTGTATAAATATGGGTGTGTGTATATATATCTGTGCATGTATATGTACCTCTGTGTATATATATACATATGTCTTTGTATCCATACATATGTGTGTATATATATGTTTCTATGTATATACATGTGTGAGCATGTATATATATGTGTCTCTGTGTACATATATATGGTCTGTATATACGTATGTGTGTATATATATGGGTGTGTGTATATATATATGTGTGCATATATATATGTGTCAGCATGGATATATATGTCTGTGTGTGTACATATATTATATGTATGTGTGTGTACATATAGATGGTGTCTATATACAAATGTGTGTATATATCTCTGTGTGTCTATATGTATGTGTGTGTACATATATATGGTGTCTATATACAAATGTGTGTATATATCTCTGGGTGTCTATATGTATGTGTAAGTACATATATATGGTGTCTATATACAAATGTGTGTATATATCTCTGTGTGTCTATATGTATGTGTGTGTACATATATATGGTGTCTATATACAAATGTGTGTATATATCTCTCTGTGTATATATATGTGTGAGCATGTATATATATGTCTGTGTGTGTACATGTATATGGTGTGCATATACATGTATGTATATATATATGTGTGTGTATATATATATGTCTATGTATTTATATATGTGTGTCGCTATATATCTGTGAGTGTATATATACATATCTCTGTGAATACATATATGTGAGTGATATATATGTGTGTCTCCGTATATATACATGTGTGTATATATACATAAGTGTGTATATACATATGGTGTATATATATATGTCTCTCTATATACATACATATGTATGTCACTGTATATATATATGGGACTTTAGATATACACGTATGTGTATACATATATGTGTGTGGCTATATATGTGTGACTGTGTATATATACATATGAGTATATATACATAATTACATACATACATATGGTGTATATATATATTTCTGTGTATACATACATATGGGCGTACATATACATATGTGTGTATATATATGGCTGTGTGTAGATGTACGTGTGACCAGGTATATGTATGTGTGTGTGTGTACATATATATGGTGTGTATATACATATAGGTGTATATATATGTGCGTGTATATATATATGTCTCACTATATATATATGTGAGCATGTATATATATGTCTGTGTGTACACATATATATGGTGCATATATACATATGTGTATATATATATGTATGTGTGTATATATATGTCTATGTGTGTATATATATACATGTGTGTATATATATGTACTTGTGTCTATATATGTGTAAGGGTATATATACATATGTGTGTGTATACATAAATGTGTGTGGATATACATATGTGTCTATGTATATATACATATGGGTATGTATACATCTGTGTGTATATACATATGGTGTATATATGTATGTGTGTGTATACAGACATATGGCCATGTATATACATATGTGTGTGTATATACTTATGTGTGTGTGTATATATATATATGTATGTATATGTGGGTGTATATATATATATGTATGTATATGTGGGTGTATATATATATATCTCTGTGTGTGTATATATATATGTGTGTGTATATATATGTCTCTGTGTATATATATGTGTGTATATGTATATATATGAGAGTATGTATATATGTTTCTGTGTATATATACATATGTGAGTGTACACATATATATGTGTGCACATATATGTGTGTGTGTGTATATATACATTTCTGTGTGTATACATATATGTGTGTGCATATACATACGTGTCTGTATATGTATAAGTATGTGTATATATACATATGTCTGTATATATACATATCTGTGTATATATCGGTGTGTGTAAATATATGTGTCTGTGTGTATATATGTGTATATATATACATATGTCTCTATATATATGTCCGTGTATATATATCTGTGTGTGTGTACATATATGGTGTGCATATTTATGTCTGTATATATATGTGTCTGTATACATATATGTGAGTGCATGTACCTATATGTGTATATATATACATATGTATGTATATATATGTGTGTATATATATGTGTGTCTGTGTATATATATAGTGTGCTATATATATGTGTATATATATGTGTGTGTATATATATGTCAGTGCGTGTATCTATATATGTATGTATATACATATCTGTGTATATATGTAAGGGTGTGAATATATATATGTGTGTGTGTATATATATAATGCATATAACTGTGTGTATCTGTATATGTCTATATATATACATACGTGTGTATATTTATGTGTGTGTGCATATATATGTGTGTGTGTATATATATATGGTGTGTATAAATATGAGTCTGTATCTCTATGTGTATACATATACATATGTGTGTATATATATGTATCTCTGCATATATATGTCTGTGTGTGTATATATATATGGTGGGTATAAATATGTGTGTGCATATGTATGTGCATATATATTCATATTGGAATATATATGTGTCTATGTGTATATGTGTATATGTGTATATATATGTCTGTGTATATATATGTGTATATATGTGTGTATATATATGTCTGTGTGTATATATCCCTGTGTGTGTATATATATATAAGAGTGTGTATATATGTGTGTGTGTGTGTGTATATATGTGTGAGTGTATAGATACATGTGTGTGTATACATATATGTGTGTGGATACATATGCGTGTCTCTGTATATATACGTGTGTGTATATATACATATGTGTGTATATACATATGGTGAATATATATATTTCTGTGTATACATACATATGTCCATAAGTATAAATATCTGTGTACATATATGGGTGTGTGTATATATATGTCTGTGTATACATATACGTGTGTGTATATGTATGTGTATATGTACATATTTGTGTGTATACATTCATATGTGTGTATATATATGTATGTGTCTATATATCTGTCTGTGCGTGTATATATATGTGTGTGTGTATACATATATATGGTGTGTATATACAGGAGTGTGTATATATATATGTGTATGCATGTATATATATGTGTGTGTGTGTGTATGTACATGTGTGTTATACATATATACGTGTGGAACATATGTGTGTCTGTGTATATATACGTGGTGTATATATACATATGTCTGTATATACATATGGTATATTTATATATGTAAGTGTGCATATATACTGTGTGTATATATACATATTCTGTATATACATATGGTAAATTATATATGTATGTGTGTATATATACGTGTGTGTATATATACATATATCTGTATATACATATGTTATATTTATATATGTATGTGAGTATACATACATATGTATGTATACATACATATGTCTGTATATATATGTGTGGGTATATATATATACATGTGTGTATATATACATATGTGCTGTATACATACATGTGTGATTACATATATGGCTGTGTGTATATATATGTCTGTGTATATATATACATGTGTGTATATATACATATGTATATGTATACATACATATGTGTGTATATATGTGTGTGCGTGTATATATATGTCTGTGTGTGTATACATATATATGGTGTGTATATACATATGTGTGTATATATCTATGTGTGTGTGTCTGTGTGTATATATATGCCTGCCTGTTTATATATGTCTATATGTATATATATGTGTGTCTGTATATATACATGTGTGTGTATACATATATGTGTGTGGATATATATGTGTGTCTGTGTATATAACATGTGTGTATATATACATATGTCTGTATACACATCTGGTATATATATGTGTGTGTGTGTATACATACATATGTGTGTATAGACACATATGTGTGTATACATATGATGTGTGTATATAGATGTGTGTGTGTGTATATATACATATGTGTGTGTATATATACATGTCTCTGTATATGTATGTGTGTGTATATATACATGTGTGTATTATACATATGTATGTGTATACATACATGTGTGTATGTATATATATGCATGTGTGTATATATATATGTGTATGCATGTATATATATGTGTGTGTGTGTACATATTTATAGTATGTATATACATATGTGTGTATATGTATGTGTGTGTGTACATATATGTGTGTCCATGTATACAGATGTGTGTGTGTGTACATATATATGGTATGTATATACATATGTATGTATATATATGTGTGTGTGTATATATATGGTGTGTATATATACAACTGAGGGTATATATATGTCTGTGTTTATATATGTATGGGGGTGTACATACATATGTGTGTGTATATACATATGTGTGTTTATATACATGTGTATATAAGTGTGTGTTTCTATATCTGTGAGTATATATGTATCTGTCTGTGTATATATATGTGTGTGTATATATATGTGTGTGTATATATATGTGTATGTATATATATGTGTGTGTATATATATCTGTGTGTGTATATATATCTGTGTGTATATATATCTGTGTATATATATATCTGTGTATATATATGTGTGTCTGTATATATGTGTGTGTATATATACAGCTGTGTCTGTGTATACATATATGTGCAGGCATATATATGTGGATCTGTGTATATATACGTGTGTATATACACATATGTCTGTGTATATATATATATGTGTATACATATCTGAGTGTGTGTATATATACATGGTGTGCATATATATGTGTGTATGTATATACAAGTGAGTGTGTGTATATATCTATATGTCTATATATATACATATGTGTTGATACATATATGTGTCTGTGTAGATATATATGTGTGTCTGTATCTATATGTGTGTACATATGCATATATGTGTATAAATACATGAGGGTATATAAATATCTCTTTATATATATATGTGTGTATATACATAACTGTGTGTATATACATATGTGTGTATATATACATATGAGTGTATATATACATATGTCTGTATATACATATGTAGGTATGTATATATCTCTATATATATTTCTGTGTTTATATACATATGGGGGTGTATATATATGGGTATATATGCATGTGTGTGTATATACATATGTGTGTGTATACATATGTAGGTATGTATATGTGTCTATATATATGTGTCTGTTTATATACATATGGGGGTGTATATATATGTGTGTATATACATGTGTGTATATATGTGTGTGTGTATATATATGTCTGTATATGTATATATGTGTATATATATATATGTGTGTATATATATCTGTGTATATCTCTGTGTGTGTATCTATATCTGTGTATGTATATATCTCTGTGTGTGTGTATATCTATGTGTATGTGTATATATATATATACATATGTGTATAAATATACATATGTGTGTATATATACATATGTGTGTATATATATGTGCATATATGTGTGTGTATATATATGTGTGTATATCTATGTGTGTGTATCTATATCGGTGTGTGTGTATATATATCTTTGGGTGTGTATATATATCTGTATTTGTATATATATGTATATATACATATGTGTGCATATGCATATATATATATATATGTATTTGTTTGTATATATATACTGTTTATAAATATGTATGTATATATATCTGTATATATATACATATGTGTGTATATATATGTGTCTTTATATATATATGTATGTATATATATCTGTCTGCATATACATGTGTGTATATATGTGTCTATATATATACATATGTGCATATATATGTGTGTGTATATATACATATGTGTGTATAAATGTGTGTGTCTATATAGATATGTGTTTCTATATACATGTCTGTATATAGGTCTGTATATATAAGTGTGTGTATATATATGTGTGTATATATACAGGAGTGTATATATGGGTGTGTATATATACATAAGTGTGTATATACACATGTATGTATATATACGTCTGTATATATATGTCTGTGTATATATATCTGTCTGTATATATATATGTGTATATATATGTATGTGTGTATATATACATGTGTGCATGTACATACGTGTGTGTGTATATATACACACGTGTATATATACATATGTGTATATATACATGTGTGAATATACATACATATGTGTGTATATATACACACATGTGTATATACATATGAGTATGTACATACATATGTGTGTATATATATATGTGTATATATATGTGTTTGTGTATATATACATGTGTGTATATGACCATATGTGTGTGTGTATACATATGTGTATATATATACATGGGTGTGTGTATATACATGTGTGTAAATATATACATATGTGTGTATATATGTGTGTATCTATACATATGTGTGTATCTATACATATGTGTCTATATGTCTGTATATATATGTCTGTGTATATGTATGTGTGTGTATATATGTGTGTATCTATACATATGTGTGTATCTATACATATGTGGCTATATGTCTGTATATATATGTGTGTGTATACATATGTGTGTGTCTATACATGTGTGTGTATATATACATATGTGTGGATATATATGTGTGCGTATATATACATATGTATGTATATATATCTGTGCATATATATACATATGTGTGTATATATATGTGTGTGTATATGTATATATGTGTGTATCTATACATATGTATGTATCTATACATGTGTGAATATATGTCTGTATATATATGTGTGTGTGTATATGTATGTGTCTGTCTATACATGTGTGTGTATATATACATATGGGTGTGTATATATACATGTGTGTATATAAACATAGGTGTGTATATACATATGTGTATATATCAATGTGTGTATATATATATGTGCGTATATATGTGTGTATATATACGTGTGTGTGTACATAAACATAGGTGTGTGTATATACATATGTGTATATATACATATGTGTGTATATATACATGGGTGTGTATATACATGTGTGTATATAAACATATGTCTGTATATATACATATGTGTGTATATATACATGGGTGTGTATATACATGTGTGTATATATGTCTGTATATATACATATCTGTGTATATATACATGTGTATATATACATATGTCTCTATATATATATATGTGTGTGTATTTATGTGTGTGTATATATACATGTCTGTGTATACATACGTATGTGTGTATATATACATATGTATGTATATACATATGTGTATATATATACACATGTGTGTATATAACCATATATCTCTGTATATCTATATATGTGTGTATCTATACATAGGTGTTTATATATACATGTGTGTATATATGTCTGTATATATATGTGTATAAATACATATGTGTGTATATATACATCTCTGTATATATATATGTCTGTGTATATATATATGTCTGTATATATATGTGTGTGTGTATATATATCTGTGTGTATATACATGTGTGTGTATACATGCATATGTGTGTATATATACATATGTGTGTATATATACATATATGTGAATATATACATATGTGTTTATATATACATGTGTGTATATATGTCTGTATGTATATGTGTATAAATACATATGTGTTTATATATACATGTGTGTATATATATATGTCTATATCTATGTGTGTATATATACATGTGTGTGCATACATACATATGTGTGTATATATACATATGTGTGTACATACATATGTGTATATATACACGTGTGTATATATATGTGTGTGTATATATACATCTGTGTATATATACATGTGTGTATATAAACATACATGTGTGTCTATATACATATTTGAATATATATACATATGTATGTGTATATATATGTATGTGTATATATACATATCTGTGTTTAAACATATGTGGTATACACATATGTGTGTATATACACATATGTGTGTATATATATGTGTGTGTATATATACATATGTGTGTATATATACATGGGTGTGTGTATATATATATATGTCTGTATATATGTGTGTGTGTATATATATGTGTGTATATATACTTATGTGTGTACACATACATATGTATGTATATATACATATGTCTGTATATACATAAGTGTATATATATACATGTGTGTATATATATGTGTGTGTATATAGATGTGTGTATATATACGTGCATGTATATATACATGTGTATATATATACATGTGTGTATATATGCATGTCTGTATATACACGAGTGTGTATATATACATATCTGTATATATTCATGTGTATATAGAAAGATATGTGAGTATATACATATGAGTACATATACACATATGTGTGTGTGTCTATATATATAGTCTGTATATATGTGTATGTGTATATATATGTGTGTAAATATACATGTGTGTGTATATAGATGTGTGTGAACATATACGTTTATGTATATATACATGTGTGTATATATACGTGTGTGTATATATACATGTCTGTATATATACATGTGTGTATATAAACATATGTGTGTATATACATATGAGTACATATCTACATATCTCTGTGTGTATATATTATGTCTGTATATATGTGTGAGTATATATATCTGTGTAAATATACATCTGTATGTATACATACATATGTGTGTATATATATATATATGGGTATGTGTATATATGTGTGTATGTGTATACATATAGTATGTATACAGATGTCTGTGTATTTCTATGTAGATATATATACATATGTGTGAATATATATGGGTATGTGTATATATGTGTGTATGTGTATACATATAGTATGTATACAGATGCCTGTGTATTTCTATGTAGATATATATACATATGTGTGAATATATATGGGTATATGTATATATGTGTGTATGTGTATACATATAGTATATATACAGATGCCTGTGTATTTCTATGTAGATATATATACATATGTGTGTATATATATGTCTGTGTATATATATGTGTGTGTGCATATATATGTGTGTGAGTATATATATATGGTGTGTATATAGATATGTGTGTATATATATGTGTGTGTGTATATATATGTGTGTATATATACATATGGGTGTATATACATGTGTATATATATACATGTGTGTATATATAGATGTGTGTATATAGATGTCTCTGTATATATTCATGTGTGTATATATACTTGTGTGTATATAAACATATGTGTGTATATACATATGTGTATATATATACATATGTGTATATACATATGTGAGTGTCTATGTATATGTGTGTCTATATATGCATATCTATGTATATATACATGTGTGTGTATATATATGCCTGTATATATATGTCTGTGTGTATATATGTGTGTGTATATACAAATATGTGTGTATATATACATATGTGTATAGATATACATATGTGTGAAAATATATATGTGTCTCTGCATATATATGTGTATGTGTATATATAGGGTGTATACAGATGTGTGTCTATTTCTATGTATATATATATACATATGTGTGTATATACACATATGTGTGTATATATATGTGTCTGTATATATACATATATGTGTATAGATATCTCTCTGTATTCTACGTATGTGTTTAAATATACATATGTGTGTATATATATGTCTCTGTGCATATATATATGTGTTTGTATATATACATCTGTGAGTATATATATATGGTGTGTATATAGATGTGTGTGTATATATATATATGTATACATATTTGTGTCTATATACATATGTGTGTATATACATATGTGTGTATCTATATATATCTATATATATATCTATATATCTATCTGTGTATATATATATGTGTATATCCATATGTGTATATATATGTGTGTGTGTATATACATGTGTGTGGCTATATATATGTCTGTGTATATATACATAGGTGTATATACATGTCTGTGTATATATATCTATGTGTATACATACATATATATGTACATATACATATGTGTGCATATATATGTGTGTGTATATATGTGTGTGTATATACATGTGCATATATATACATATGTGTGTAAATACATGTCTGTGTGTATATATGTGTATGTGTGTATATATATAAAATGCGTAAATATATGTGTGTGTATATATATGTCTGTGTGAATATATATGTGTATATATATACATATGTGTGTATATATATGTGTGTGTGTGTGTATATATATGGTGTGTATATATATGTGTGTGTGTGTGTATATATATGGTGTGTATATATATGTGTGTGTACATATATGGTGTGTATATATATGTGTGTGTATATATACATATGTGTGAATATATATGTGTCTGTATATATACATATGTCTGTACACACGTGTTCATATATATGTGTGTGTATATATACATATTTGTGAATATATATGTGTCTGTATATATACATATGTCTGTACACACGTGTTCATATATATGTGTGTGTATATATACATATTTGTGAATATATATGTGTCTGTATATATACATATGTCTGTACACACATGTGTTCATATATATGTGTGTGCATACACACATATGTGTCTATATATACATAAGCGTCTATATATATGTGCGTGTATATACATGTGTGTAAATATATACATATGTATGTATATATATACGTGTGAATATATATGTGTGTGTATATATACATATGTGTGTATATATATGTGTGTGTCTATGTATATATGTGTGTATCTATACATATGTGTGTATCTATACATATGTGTATATATGTCTGTATATATATGTGTGTGTGTATATGTATGTGTCTGTCCATACATGTGTGTCTATATACATATGTGTATATATACATGTGTGTGTATACATACATGTGTGGGTATATATACATATGTGTGTATATATACATGTGTGTGTATATATACATGTGTGGGTATGTATACATATGCGTGTCTATACGTGTGTTTATATATGTGTGTATATATACATATGTGGGTATATATACATGTGTGTATATATATATAGGTGTGTATATATATGTCTGTATATATGTGTGTATATATACATGTGTGTATATATATAAGGGTGTGTGTATATATATGCCAGTATATATGTGTATATATATGTATGTGTGTATCTATATGTGTGTGTATACATACATATGTGTGTATATATACACATGTGTGTATATATACATGTGTGTATATATACATGTCTGTATATATATATGGCTGTATATATATGTGTGTGTGTATATATACATGTGTGTGTATACATACATATATGTGTATATATACATGTGTGTGTATATATATGGCTGTATATATTTGTGTGTGTGTTTATATATACACGTGTGTGTATATATACATGTGTGTGTATACATACTTATGTGTGTATATACATATGTGTATATGTATACATTTGTGTGTATATATATGTGTGTCTATATATATATGTGTATATATACGTGTGTGTATAGAAACATATGTGTGTATATACATATGTGTATATATATACATATGGGTGTGTATATAAATGTGTGTGTATATATACATATGTGTGTATATATACATGGGTGTATATACATGTGTGTAATTATGTGTGTGTATATATACATATGTGTGTGTGTGTATTTATGTGTGTGTATATATACATGTCTGTGTATACATACATATGTGTGTATATACATATCTGTGGATATACATATGTGTATATATATACATAAGTGTGTGTATATATATATCTGTGTATATATACATATGTGTGTATATATACATGGCTCTGTGTATATATACATGGCTGTGTGTATATATACATGGGTGTGTGTATATATACATGGCTGTGTGTATATATACATGGCTGTGTGTATATATACATGGGTGTGTGTGTATATATACATGGGTGTGTATATATACATGGGTGTGTATATACATGTGTGTATATATACGTGTATATATATATACATCTGTGTTTCTATATGTGTGTGTGTATATATACGTCTGTGTATAGAAATCTATATATATGCCTGTATATATAGATGGATGTATACAAGTACAACCGTCTCCTCGCGCTTCCGGACTGAAATTTTATCCACGCTTTCTAGTGCCTCTCAAACCTCATACCTCGCTCGCGTACCTTGCGTCCCTACCATCAAAAATGCTCTCCTTTCCAATTAGCAAAATTAGCAAATTGCACCGCTAACAAATGCTGAAAGCGAATACCTTGCGGCCTTCTGAGAGGATTTCCGCTGCGCCTGTCCTACGCCTCGCCGTTTAGCTTCAAACTCTTTAGATTGGCCTTACGGGAAAAAAAAAATTAAATGGGACCCTCTCCTTTCTTATCACGAGGCGCCTCGCCGGGCGCCTTAGCCGATCTACGTTCCTGAACGTTACCTCGGCCCCGAGCCCGCCTCTCCGCGTCTTCCTCGGCCCCGCTTCCCTTCCGCTTTCAGTTATTATTAACGCCTGGGAATTACAATTATGCCTTTCCATGCCGCTCTGGGACTACCGTCCCTTCCCGGCAATCCCCGTGCTTCTTATCCTTCCCTCGGCCCGATGACGCGTCTGCTTCCCTTAAGATGCCCTTTAAACCGTCTGTAAAGCTCCTTTCTTTTTCTATAGGCCCTTTCAAAGCCCCGTTTCTGTACCCGCGCCTTTCGGGACGTGCCCTTCGCTAAGGCTCTCGCGTTTAGCGTCCGGCGTTTGATCGAAAATTTCCGAAGAATGTTTTCCGATCGGCAGAGCCCGGCGTGTCGTCTCGCAGGTGGTGGCGCCGTCGTCCCGTCCCCCGAACTTTTTAACGCTTTAAACTCACGTTCGATTCGAATGGATACGGGCTTGATGGGACCATTTTTATATCTATTCCGACACATTTTAAAAACCTGAAAAATCTTCTCTAACGGCGAGTGCTACCTCAACTTTTTACTTCTACCCGCGCCTGCCGCTTTCTACGGCTCCACGCTGCCGGCTTCTGCCCGGATTCTGTCACGTCCTGACCGAGATAAGGAACTAACGCTTCACCGGTCCTACCTCAGTGTACACGTTTACTACCGTGGAACGGAGCGATTCCGATTCCCGGGACCCTGCTTTGCAAATGCGGAAATGCCTCAAAACCGTAAAATCCATTTTTTTCATTTCCATCGGGCGCCTAAAGTAGTCACCTAGAACGAGAGGTCCTGATTTTTTCCGTACAAAACATGGCGGAGGCCGTAAAGGCGCGGCCGCGTCCATTATTATGGCGGCGCCCGTTTCGCACCTGCGCGGTGCACTGGACTACCAAAATGGCGTCGGCATCGCTCGAGCATGCGCGGTGCACTGCACTACCAAAATGGCGCCGGCATCGCTCGAGCATGCGCAGTGAAGTAGACTACCAAAATGGCGGCGGCATCATTAGAGCATGCGCAGTGTACTGAACTACCAAAATGGCGGCGGCATCACTCGAGCATGCGCAGTGCAGTAGACTACCAAAATGGCGGCGGCATCACTCGAGCATGCGCACTGCACTGGACTACCAAAATGGCGG
This sequence comes from Lichenostomus cassidix, assembly GCF_008360975.1. NCBI lineage: Eukaryota > Metazoa > Chordata > Aves > Passeriformes > Meliphagidae > Lichenostomus > Lichenostomus cassidix. Next base: position 450,619 of record NW_028147553.1, read on the forward strand.
GGGCATCACTCGAGCATGCGCAGTGCAGTAGACTACCAAAATGGCGGCGGCATCACTCGAGCATGCGCAGTGCACTGGACTACCAAAATGGCGCCCGCATCACTCGAGCATGCGCACTGCACTGGACTACCAAAATGGCGCCCGCATCATTTGAGCATGCGCACTGCACTGGACTACCAAAATGGCGCCGGCATCACTCGAGCATGCGCGGTGCACTGACTACCAAAATGGCGCCGGCATCACTCGAGCATGCGCACTGTATACTTCCAAAATGGCGGCCGCGGAGTCCCGACCCCGAAAACGGCCATACGGCTGCTTGGCGGGCTTCCCCGGCGCTGCGGACCGGTGCGGAGTGGCCTTTGAGGGCCGATGGAGTGCGCGCTACGGTTTGGCGCGGCCGCCGTTTTGTCCCGAAAGCGATCGGCAAATTCCGTTCTTTTTCCGCCTCTCGCGCGGTTGCCGCCGCCCGTGGGTGAGGCGGACGGCATATAGGACGCCTTCGCAGCTGTTTGCGGCCAGCAGAAATGTCCCAAAAGCGCGAAATCCGAGTTTTTAATTTCGATCCGGCCCCTATTTCGCACATGCGCAGTGCACTGGACTACCAAAATGGCGTCGGCATCGTTCGACCATGCGCAGTGCAGTGGACTACCAAAATGGCGTCGGCATCACTCGAGCATGCGCAATGTAGTGGACTACCAAAATGGCGTCGGCATCACTCGAGCATGCGCAGTGTACTGGACTACCAAAATGGCGTCGGCATCACTCGAGCATGCGCAGTGTACTGGACTACCAAAATGGCGTCGCCATCGTTTGCACATGCGCAGTGCATTGGACTACCAAAATGGCGCCGGCATCACTCGGGCATGCGCAGTGCATTGGACTACCAAAATGGCGTCGGCATCGCTCGAGCATGCGCACTGCACTGGACTACCAAAATGGCGTCGGCATCGCTCGAGCATGCGCACTGCACTGGACTACCAAAATGGCGTCGGCATCGCTCGAGCATGCGCAGTGCACTGGACTACCAAAATGGCGTCGGCATCGCTCGAGCATGCGCACTGCACTGGACTACCAAAATGGCGCCGGCATTACTCGAGCATGCGCAGTGCACTGACTACCAAATGGCGCCGGCATCACTCGAGCATGCGCACTGCAGTACACTTCCAAAATGGCGGCCGCGGAGTCCCGACCCCGAAAACGGCCATTCGGCTGCTTGGCGGGCTTCCCCGGCGCTGCGGACCGGTGCGGAGTGGCCTTTGAGGGCCGATGGAGTGCGCGCTGCGGTTTGGCGCGGCCGACGTTTTGTCCCGAAAGCGATCGGCAAATTCCGTTCTTTTTCCGCCTCTCGCGCGGTGGCCGCCGCCCGTGGGTGACGCGGACGGCATACAGGACGCCTCAGCAGCTGTTTGCGGCCAGCAGAAATGTCCCAAAAGCGCGAAATCCGAGTTTTAAATTTCGATCCGGCCCCTATTTTGCACATGCGCAGTGCACTGGACTTACAAAATGGCGTCGGCATCACTCGAGCATGCGCACTGCACTGGACTACCAAAATGGCGTCGGCATCACTCGGGCATGCGCAGTGCACTGGACTACCAAAATGGCGTCGGCATCACTCGAGCATGCGCAGTGCTCTGGACTACCAAAATGGCGTCGGCATCGTTTGCACATGCGCAGTGCATTGGACTACCAAAATGGCGTCGGCATCACTCGAGCATGCGCAGTGCACTGGACTACCAAAATGGCGTCGGCATCACTCGAGCATGCGCAGTGCACTGGACTACCAAAATGGCGTCGGCATCACTCGAGCATGCGCAGTGCATTGGACTACCAAAATGGCGTCGGCATCACTCGAGCATGCGCACTGCACTGGACTACCAAAATGGCGTCGGCATCACTCGAGCATGCGCAACGCACTGGACTACCAAAATGGCGTCGGCATCACTCGAACATGCGCACTGCACTGGACTACCAAAATGGCGTCGGCATCACTCGAGCATGCGCACCGCATTGGACTACCAAAATGGCGTCGGCATCACTCGAGCATGCGCAGTGCACTGGACTAACAAAATGGCGTCGGCATCGTTTGCACATGCGCAGTGCATTGGACTACCAAAATGGCGCCGGCATCACTCGAGCATGCGCAGTGCACTGAACTAACAAAATGGCGTCGGCATCATTCGAGCATGCGCAGTGTAGTGCACCAACGAAACGGCGTCGGCATCACTCGAGCATGCGCACTGCAGTACACTTCCAAAATGGCGGCCGCGGAGTCCTGACCCCGAAAACTGCGATTCGGCTGCTTGGCGGGCTTCCCCGGCGCTGCGGACAGGTGCGGAGTGGTCTTTGGGGGCGGGTGGAGTGCGCGCTGCGGTTTGACGCGGCCGACATTTTTTCCCGAAAGCGATCGGCAAATGCCGGCTTTTTCCGCCTCTCGCGCGGTTGCCGCCGCCCGTGGGTGACGCGAACGGCATACAGGACGCCTTCGCAGCTGTTTGCGGCCAGCAGAAATGTCCCAAAAGCGCGAAATCCGAGTTTTAAATTTCGATCCGGCCCCTATTTCGCACATGCGCAATGCACTGGACTACCAAAATGGCGTCGGCATCGTTCGCACATGCGCGCTGTTGCCGACTTCAAAAATGGCGGCCGCGGGGTCTTTTCTGAGGGAATATACGTCTACTGTGCCGCCTGAACGAAATGCCGAGTCCGAGGGTGCCACCGCCGCATTTTCCGGGCTTTGCGGGCTTCTGCTGAAGCGTGCGGTGCTCTGGACGGCGCGGGGGGCTGGCGGGATCCGCCTGTGCCGGGCGGGCACCGCCGCGGTCGATTATACGGCGGCACCCCCCCGCCCCCCCGCTCCTCCCGCACCCTTAAACGTGGCCCTCGGCACGCAGCGGATCGGCGGCGGCGGCGGCGGCGGCGACACAGGTCGGGGCGGGGCCGCCGCGGGAGGGGGGGCTGACTCGGCGGCCCCCAGCGCGGGGAGGGAGCGCGGCGAGGGAGCGCGGCGCCGCCGCCTCGGGGCCCCGCGGGACGCCGCTCCCCACGGACCGCACCCAAAATGGGGTGACGTCCGGCGGCGGGGGAGAACCGACAGGGGAGGGAACTTGCTACGCGGGACGGGGCCGCCCACGTGCCGCGAGCGACGCTTTTTTCCGACTACAAACACGCAAAAACCCCAAAATTCACCTGCTTCGGAACGCGCGACCCCCTCTCCCTTTTAAAGCCCGACGCAAAACTGCGAACGACCGCCTCGGCTAACACCGCACACACAAATAACATATACTACTTACAAAATACACATACCTATACTCCAACATATTATTACATAGATTATACACTAGCAACCAGCTATATTGCTCTGAAAATTTATTTTTGCATACCCTTTTTTTCTCTTCAGGACACTACATTCATGCCTGCAAAAAGAAAAAAAAATGTACAAACCCTTTCACATTGGGTCAATTAATATCATTTCTTTCTCTTCTTTAGCAAGTCAAACCACCTGCTTCTACAGCACTTCTTAACTCCATTCTGATGCTTGGCGAGAAACTCTTACGGGCCTGACATTGTGGCTACGGCTCTGGGATGATCCACATCAAAGGTGGGTGCTTTCTTCAATTATCCTTTCTTCAATGCAACACTTCCTTTTTACTATCTATCTAGGTCATCTCCTTCATTTTCATCACAATATTCACAAGGCACTGTCTACCGGGCATTGCCCATAAATGTCCACCCAGAAACGTACAGAACGGCTTTGCTGCGAGGCACAAAATCTCTTCAGTGTTCCTGCCACAGCTGCCTTTAGCCTGCGTTTCGTAATTATGGAACGTGCCTCGGCTGCTCCGGCGACGACACGTGAACGATTAGTTCTTACTGACGTTTAGGCTCAAAAAGGACGCTTATGAAGCGACAATGCACTGCAGGCCCCTGGACACATGTCCTTCCCTAAGGGAAAAATTCAAGTACTTGCCTCTTCCCTGCCTTGCTGCTACCAAGCACAGAAAATTGCACCTGAAGGAAGCTTGGAACCCTGTCTCTGAGATTTTCCACTTGCTTAGAGCTTTTTATCCATACTTCTGCATACTTACGAAAAATTACAGTTCCTCTATTACAACGTAGCCGATGTCCACGCTCACCTAAAAAGAGTCCCTGGGATTTGTTTTCTGTAAACTTATTCACAAAACTCCTTGTTCTTTCTCTCTCTCATTCATGGCCGTAGTTTCCCAAGGAATATTAAGCAATGCCTTTTTGCTTTGATACCCTCTATTTCATTTCCATTTCATTCCCTAAATTCTTTACATCCTGAAACTTTTTCTAGTACGTGCAAGATCACGATCCTAAATGGACAGCAGAAAAATTGTACAACTTCCCTAGCTCAAGATGTTATTTTTACTCTTTATCCGTTTGCTCTTCCCATCTCATAGCTGCTTTTTTCCGTGCACCTTTAAGGGCCTGCAATTCTCACTGCTGCGGAAGGACTTGTGAACTGCTACTTCCCCACCTTGCTCACCAGAGCACAGAATCCGGTCGGAAGGTGCCGGTCCGTCGGTGCGCAAACCTCCAGGTATGGCTAAAAAGAGTAGAAAAAATTCATTACATACTTTCCCTTGGAGAACAGTTCCCATGCTTTGAAAATCTGGGTTCATACATAGAAATACTGGCACGTCAAGTCTGTATCAATTTCAATACAGAACAGCATCGCTTTAAACTCTTGAAAACTACAGGGTTTAGATGATGTTGCTACCTCTTCTTACATTACAAATGTGGCTATGCTGATCTCAAAACTCGTACACATTTCTCTAAATATTTTATCTAATAATGGACGGTACATAAGGTGCTTTGCCTTATACCTCCACATACGTATTACCTGTGTGTCAACTGTGTACCACGTGCGTAGCCTACAGAAATACACTTCGGGATTAATTCTGATTCCTAAGGCTCCCTTACATGAGCCTTACAGAACTGCACCTCATCAATTATCCGTGTACACACATTTGGCTTCCAAATGGCCTAAGAGAAAAAAATAGTTTTGCTAACTCTTTCAATGCCATGTTCAAGGAATAACATAGCTCATGTTGCTGAGGAAACGATAACTGCGATAACCTTCCTTCCCTGTTCCGTACATGACACGCTGAAAGATGGTTCAGAAGGTTTACTTCAAACACGGTAGCAAATGACACACTGCTCACATGGTGGCCGATTCTCAGCCTCTGTTCCGCTCACTGTACCGCTCCAGATCAGTGATGCTTCCAGATCAGAGGGAAGCAAGTAAAACAAAAAAAGGAAAAAAAGTAAAAAAAAAAATTATCCCAAAGGGAACATCTGCAGGTGCTGGTTGTAGAATTGTTCCATCTGAACGTGTGAGTGGCCCAGGCCATGCTTCTGATAGAACTGTTTGGTGTGGATGAACTCTGACCAAAACATATGAGCGATACTTTGCTTCCCTTTATGCAATTAACACCTCTGTGGTAACCACAGTTCTGGTATTAGGTTAGCCCGAGACGCTGCAGCCTGACAGGGATCCTTCTCAAAACCTAGGGAGAAAACTTAGGTTTAGATGTCAGCACCTTCACTGATGACTTCTTTAGAATTCAGTGACAAGATGTCATTCATCTATTTTTCTTATTTGCCACGTAAGCCACACAAGATATTTATTCTTTCAGTTAGGACTCTACATCTCAGACTTGAAAAGGTTTCCATCATTGCCCATGACTGTGATCTCCCTCCCTCTTCCTGCTGGTCAAACCTGCCTCAAACCCCTGCCTCTTTTCAACACCTAGGAAATCCTTGCACACGCTGGGCACAACACACCCAGGAGTCCGAGGCCAGCCTCACACCTAGTTCCTAGCAGCTTCTGTCTGGCACAAATCCTGACATTTGCACAACTTTACAATACAAAATCCCACATTTCCCCATGGGAACCTGGGTGACAACAATGGCTCTTTTACACAGCAATGGCACATCACCGCTCTCGTGTAAGATAGGCAGTTTGGAGGAATCCCAGTGCACACAGAGCTCTGCTTCTTTACACCTTTCATCTGACACAATTCCTGCAGCATGCACACTATTCACCTACAATACCACATTTGGAACCTGGCTGCAAACGGTGCCTCTTTTACACACGTAACAAACTTTTCCACCCTTCTCATCTGCACACCGTGGCAAATGCCTCCTCACATCATAAAAACCATCTGACAACACTTCATAACAAGCCTCAGGATACACTAGATCGCCTCTGTGTTACCTCACTCCACTCAGTCAGGTTTTCTGGGAAAAAAAAGGACCTTTTGAACCTTTTACAAACCTGCTGTGGGACTAACAACACCGAGCTATACTGATAGCAATCATAACAATCCCTTCTTTACATTCATTTAAATTATTCACTACCCACAACAAGAGCTGTAACTGCTGCCTCAGGACACCGCATCTATAGAAATACTGCACCAATGATACTAAAGGAAGCGAGGACAA